>NC_064639.1:55228867-55531897 GCF_023864345.2 Schistocerca serialis cubense
ATATCATATCTGCTGGCTGATTCTTTTTGATTTTAATCTCCTGACTTCTTCGTGGTACCTGGTACTGCTTGTAGAGTTCTTTATGTAACTCTGAATTAGTCAGTCTGTATCAGCTGTCTTCCATTTTTTCTTCTAGATTTTTTGTTTTAAAATATGATGGCGCAGGTTTTGATTTTGAAGGTTGATTTTTCTGGACACACAGTTTTTGTAAAGGCATGGCTCTATTTATGTGCTCCATCATAATTCCTGCGATCCCAGTGGTAGTCATAACTGATTCCCATGGTTCCTGGCCAAAATTATGTCTTAGTGTTTGTGTAGCAATGTTGTTTGCAGATAATATTCGCCTGTGCTAATACATTTTTCGTGGTTTGAATTTGGTATTACATTTTAGCACTAGTGTTTGGCCTAAATGATCTCAGAGGTGACCATTTATTGGTTGAAGGCTTCTTGACTGTAAAGAGACTGTTATTATTTCTATGTAGAAGTGGCAACAAATGTTTAATTGGACTTCATGAAGAAAAAATCTGCAGGTCTGACTTGCAGTTAATTAAGTATTTAAATGACACAATGCTATGATCAGATAGTCATTCCATCTTCAAACAATGTGAGCACAATATCCTGATACATGCACCTCGAATATAACAACTCATAAACACGTTACAATATATTAATGACATTTATAAGGAGTATTGCAGTAATTACTAAACACCATGTAATTAAAAAGATAGTAATTATTATTCACAGAAATCTATATAACTTACGGCGACCACACCCTGCCTGTCTAACCCATGTTAATTTAGGGAATTTTTTGCCCAATTTCTGAAAAAACTATTTGATGCAGGACCTTAATATTTTTACTGTATGTTACATGATGCTAATAGATTCAACTGTACTAAAATCTACTTTATCCATTTATCTAACCCATGTTAATTTAGGGAATGTTTGGCCAATTTCTGAAAAAAACTATTTGATGCAGGACCTTAATATTTTTACTGTATGTTACATGATGCTAATAGAGTCAACTGTACTAAAATCTACTTTATCCATTTTATAGTTTTTAAGAAATACTTTTTTAAATTTATTAACAAAAAATATTAAGTTTTTTCTGCAGAAAATATTTTTTTGTGAACTTCCTAATGGGGGGATATTAATGAATGTAGTACCAGAGGTGGCTTTTTATGTTATGCAGAGTCTCTGAAAATTTCATTCATTTATCTATGATAGTTTCTGATATAATTGGGCATATGTACTGAAAATTTTAGTTTGCGGGAAATTGACTTTAAAGAAAAAGCTATTGAAATTTATTACTTACAGTTAATTAAAACTGTCCTACTGCATATGATGGCCCTTCTTTGGTCTCTAGCAGGTCTTTCAGCTTCTTTTTCACCTTCCTGGATGTTTGTCTTGCTTTCTTGGCCATATTAGATGCAGACCTGTCTGCATCGGCTATCCTCATTTTATCGCAATGTTGCACCCCAGTGATCATATTTTCACCAGGATTACTTCCCAGCCCTTTCAGTACCCAACACTTTCCAATATTACCACAATTGAATGTAGCATTCACCATTTTATCATGATGAACCATTTCCAAATTTTTAAAGGGAAGAGATTTCCCCAAGTACATTTTAAATATTCTCCTCGAGGAATGTCAGCTTAATTGTTGTTGTTGTTGTTGTGGTCTTCAGTCCTGAGACTGGTTTGATGCAGCTCTCCATGCTGCTCTATCCTGTGCAAGCTTCTTCATCTCCCAGTACCTACTGCAGCCTACATCCTTCTGAATCTGCTTAGTGTATTCATCTCTTGGTCTCCCTCTACGATTTTTACCCTCCACGCTGCCCTCCAGTCCTAAATTTGTGATCCCTTGATGCCTCAGAACATGTCCTACCAATTGGTCCCTTCTACTTGTCAAGTAGTGCCACAAACTCCTCTTCTCCCCCATTCTATTCAATACCTCCTCATTAGTTTTGTGATCTACCCATCTAATCTTCAGCATTCTTCTGTAGTACCACATATCAAATGCTTCTATTCTCTTCTTGTCCAAACTATTTATCGTCCATGTTTCACTTCCATACATGGCTACACTCCATACAAATACTTTCAGAAATGACTTCCTGACACTTCAATCTATACTCGATGTTAACAAATTTCTCTCCTTCAGAAACGCTTTCCTTGCTGTAGCCAGTCTTAATTTTATATCCTCTCTACTCCAACCATCATCAGTTATTTTGCTCTCCAAATAGCAAAACTCATCTACCACTTTGTGTGTCTCATTTCCTAATCTAATTCCCTCAGCATCACCCGACTTAATTCGAATACATTCCGTTACCCTCGTTTAGCTTTTGTTGATGTTCATCTTATATCCTCCTTTCAAGATACTGTCCATTCCGTTCAACTGCTCTTCCAAGTCCTTTGCTGTCTCTGACAGAATTACAGTGTCATCGGTGAACCTCAAAGTTTTTATTTCTTCTCCATCGATTTTAATTCCTACTCCGAATTTTTGTTTTGTTTCCTTTACTGCTTGCTCAATATACAGATTGAATAACATCGGGGAGAGGCCACAACCCTGTCTCACTCCCTTCCCAACCACTGCTTTCCTTTCATGCCCCTTGACTCTTATTACTGCCATGTGGTTTCTGTACAAATTGTAAATAGCTTTTTGCTTCCTGTATTTTACCCCTGCCACCTTCAGAGTTTGAAAGAGAGTATTCTAGTTAACATTGTCAAAAGGTTTCTCTAAGTTTCCAAATGCTAGAAATGTAGGTTTGCCTTTCCTTAATCTATCTTCTAAGATAAGTCCTAGGGCCAATATTGCCTCGAATGTTCCAACATCTCTATGGAATACGAACTGATTTTCTCTGAGGACAGCTTCTACCAATTTTTTATTTGTCTGTAAATAATTTGTGTTAGTATTATGCAGCTGTGACTTATTAAACTGATAGCTCAGTAATTTTCACACTTGTGAAGGTCTGCTTTCTTCGGGATTGAAATTATGATATTCTTCTTACAGTTTGAGGGTATTTCACCTGTCTCATACATCTTGCTCACCAGATGGTTGAGTTTTGTCAGGGCTGGCACTCCCAAGGCCATCAGTATTTCTAATGGAACGTTGTCTGCTCCTGGGGCCTTGTTTTGACATAGGTGTTCTGTCAAAGTCTACACACAATATCATATAACCTATTTCTTCTTCACTTACGTCTTCTTCAATTTCCAAAATATTTCCCTCAAGTAGATCGTCCTTGTATAGACCCACTATATACTCTTTCCACCTTTCTGCTTTCCCTTCTGTGCTTAGAACCGGTTTCCCATCTGAGCTCTTGATATTCATTCCGGTGTTTCTCTTTTCTCCAAAGGTCTCACTAATTTTCCTGTAGGCAGTATCTATCATAGCCCAGTGATATATGCCTATACATCCTCGCATTTGTCCTCTAGGTGTCCCTGCTTAGCCATTTTACACTTCCTGTCAATCTCATTTTTGAGATTTTTGTATTCCTTTTCGCCTGTTTCATTTACTGCATTTTTATATTTTCTCCTTTCATCAATTAAAATCAATATCTCTTCTGTTACCCAAGGATTTCTACTAGCCCTCGCCTTTTTACCTACTTCACCCTCTGTTGCTTTCACTGTTTCATCTCTCTAAGCTACCCATTTTCTTCTAATGTATTTCTTTCCCCTGTTCTTGTCAATCATTCCCTAATTCTCTCTCTGAAACTCTTTACAACATCTGGTTCTTCCATTTTATCCGGGTCCCACCTCCTTAAATTCCCACCTTTCTTGCAGTTTCTTCAGTTTTAATGTACAATTTATAGCCAATAAATTGTGATCAGTGTCCACATCTGCCCCTGGAAATGTCTTACAGTTTAAAACCTGGTTCCTAAATCTCTGTCTTACCATTAGATAATCAATCTGAAACCTTCCAATGCGTCCAGGCCTCTTCCATGTATATAACCTTCTTTCATGATTCTTAAACCAAGTGTTAGCTACAATTAGTCATGTGCAAAATTCTAGCAGGCCGGCATCCTCTTTCATACCCCGCCCCCCCCCCCCCCCCCCCCCCCGTTCCATATTCACCAACTACTTTTCCTTCTCTTCTTTTTCCTACTGTCAAATTTTCGTCTCCCTTAACTATCTGAATAACTGCTTTATTGCATCATACATTTCTTCAATCTCTTGATCATCTGCGGAGCTAGTTGCCATATAAACTTATACTACCTTGGTAGGCGTGGGCTTCATGTCTATCTTGGCTACAATAATAAGTTCACTATGCTTTCATAGTAGCTTATTCGCATTCCTATTTTCCTATTCATTATTAAACCTACTCCCGCATTACCCCTATTTGATTTTGTATTTATAACCCTGTATTCACCTGACCAGAAGTCAAGTTCCTCCTGCCACCGAACTTCACTAATTCCCACTACATCTAACTTTAACTTATCCATTTCCCTTTTTAAATTTTCTAACATACCTGCCCGATTAAGGGATCTGACATTCCACGCTCCGATCTGTAGAATGCCCATTTTCTTTCTCCTGATAACAATGTCCTGCTGAGTAGTCCCCGTCCGGAGATCCGAATGGGGGACTATTTTATGTCTGGAATATTTTACCCAAGAGGCCGCCTCCTTCATTTAACCATACAGTAAAGCTGCATGCCCTTGGGAAAAATTACAGCTGTAGTTTCCCCTTGCTTGCAGCCGTTTGCAGTACCAGCACAGCAAGGCCGTTTTGGTTAGTGTTACAAGGCCAGATCAGTCAATCATCCAGACTGTTGCCCCTGCAACTACTGAAAAGGCTGCTGCCCCTCTTCAGGAGCCACACATTTGTCTGACCTCTCAACAGATAGCACTCTGTTGTGGTTGCCCCTACAGTACTGCTATCTGTATCACTGAGGCACGCAAGCCTCCCCTCCAATGGCAAGGTCCATGGTTCATGGGGGAAGGGGGGGGGGCGGTGGTGGGAGGGGGGAGGCATTAATAGATAGCTCACAGAAAGGGGGCCCAGCTCACCACCAAGCCTGTGTGCAGCGATGTCAAGCACATTTGGCTTGAAATCTCATTGACTGGGGTAGGATTGTCTGCAGTGATGAGTCCTGTTTCGAACTGAGTCCCGACCTTCAGTGAAGAAGCGTCTGGTGGTACCCCACGCAATGGTGGGATACCAGCCTGACTGTTACCCACCATACAGCCCAACAACCAGGAATGATGGTCTGGGTTGCCATTAATTTAATAGTGGGATCCCTTTGGTTGTAATCCACGGTGCCATTACAGAACATTGGTACATCGATGACATTTTACACCCCATTTGGTTGCCTCTCATAGAAAGCCATCCTGGGTTTACATTTCAGCAAGATAATGCCTGCCCACACACAGCAAGAGTTTCTACTGCTTGTCTTCATGCCTGCCAAACCTTACCTTGGCCAGAACGGTCGCCAGATTTCTCCCAGATTGAAAACATTTGGAGCATTATACGCAGGGCCCTCCAACAGCTCAGGATTTTGACAATCTAACTTTTGTAAACCGTCATTACCAGTTCTGTAAAGGCCTCATCACTACTGCTGTGGTGACTGAGTTGCCACTGTTGTTACAGTGGACTAAGTTTGTGAGTTCGTGAAACAGCTCCTGGTGCAGTACACCGCTAAGATCATTTCTCCCTGCCAACATTACGCAGCTATTCCCCAATGTCAGGTAACAGGATAGGAGAACGAAGGTTCTACAACACTTCAACAAATTAGTAACAAAGTAACACAAATGAGTTAAAAAGGTTTACTTATCTTTGTGACTTTTTTAATACCAAAGTCTGCAACGCTGCATGTAATATAACACAAACAAGGCTCTCAATGGCTAAGTGCAAATCATTGTACGAAAACTTCACAGGACACAGCAAATGCAATTTTCAACGACAGTCACTTCACTTCAAAGAGTTCACTAAATGACATTCCCTGACTAAGTCATCCTTGGACAGTTATCTATAACCCAGTGGGTGAGAGCTGCTCTTCTATCTTCAAAGTAGGCTTCTGTCTGTTGTCGTCCAGTCATTGGTGGATTGTACTTGGCCGAGGCTTAGTCGATATCTTCATCCTCAGCGCCACCCGTGGCGCTGGTGGAACTCGTACCAGTGACGATTCTGTGACACTGGTATCAGCTCGCGTCTTTGCAGCTTTGGTGCTTTTGTCCTGGCTGTCTTGTCTGGGCAATACAGCACTACAATGCAATTGTACAGAATCTGGCATGATATCCTTCAGGGGGACATATCCAGCAGTGCTATCAATCAATGCCAAGCCAAGTAACTGCTTACATAAGGGACAGAGGTGGTCCAATGCATTATCAACTTGCTCAGTTTGTGAAACACTTCTTCTTGAATAAATCATACAATTTTTCTGAAACTGTAAATGTTTGTCTGTACATGTACATCGCATGTACCAATTTCCGTACCATTTGCATAATCCCTTTGTGGTGTGCCTTGTTTTTGTCTCAGTATTTCAGAAAAGACTTTATATGGGAACAAGTCTTTAGCGCTCTATTGGAAACACCATCTAATGCACATGAGCTTTTTTTTCAGAGAATATGTAATTTTCTTAAATTCAGAACTAATCGATGAAACATACATACAACTTAATTTTGTGTGAGTTGCTTCTTCGACATACAGCTTTCATTTTTCTCTTTAACTTGTCCCAATATCTTCTATTACATTTAAGAAATTCGTATTAAAGGTAACTAACAATGGCAAATCCAGGATGGAAAATATTATGAGAAGGACAGACTGCTACTCACCATACAGCAGAGATGCTGAGTTGCAGATGGGCACAACAAAAAGCCTGTCAAACAAGTAAGCTTTCAGTCAAAAGGCCTTAATCAGAATTAGACACAAAGGGAAATACACACACACACACACACACACACACACTCTCTCTCTCTCTCTCTCTCTCTCTCTCTCTCTCTCTCTCTGGCTGCCGAGACCACCCAGTGACTGAGAGATCCGTTTGCATATGTGTGTACATTTTGCTAATTCTGATTAAGACCTTTTTGGCCACAAGCTTACTTGTTTGAAAACCTTTTTGTCATGCCTGTCTGCTACTCCGCAACTCTGCTATATGGTGAGTAATAATCTATGCTTCTCAGATTAAAGGTACCAGTCACATGTGATTCTTTCTAGCTCTTTAATTTAAATCAATAAAGATGTTATCCAGTCTTGTGGTCCACTGTCCTGGCTCTCATTTCACTATACTCCATAAGACTAAGACTGTTGTTGGACTACAGATTTCTGTCATAATACACATGTCCTTTTATTTTTTTCATACCTTGCTTAGTAATTTTGAGTCATTTTAGTTGTGTGCAGCTGCTACAGGATCTATCCTTTTTCTTGCCAGCACATACATGTCCCGTTTCCTTTTGCAACTTACTTTAATCTCTCTAGGCAGCAATGGGTTTCTAAATAACTGTTTAAGGTTTTCTCTATTAGATTATGCATTAATATATCTAAAAACAAAGATGATGTGACTTACCAAATGAAAGTGCTGGCAGGTCAATAGACACACAAACAAACACAAGCATGTCTGATGTCTGCTTGTGTCTGTGTATGTGCGGATGGATATGGGTGTGTGTGCTAGTGTATACCTGTCCTTTTTTCCCCCTAAGGTAAGTCTTTCCGCTCCCGGGATTGGAATGACTCCTTACCCTCTCCCTTAAAACCCACATCCTTTCGTCTTTCCCTCTCCTTCCCTCTTTCCTGATGAAGCAACCGTTGGTTGCGAAAGCTTGAATTTTGTGCGTATGTTTGTGTGTCTATTGACCTGCCAGCACTTTCGTTTGGTAAGTCACATCATCTTTGTTTTTAGATATATTTTTCCCACGTGGAATGTTTCCCTCTATTATATCCAGATTATGCATAAAGATATTTTCAGATAATGATATCAATTTATCATGGAATAGCTTAAATTTTGTCAGCATTTGGTTCCTCATAGATTTCATCCTATGACATGTCTCATAAACAATTCTTAAAAATGTTTAACCCTACTGCCATTAACTGTTCAGACTTTCACTGAGGAACATCTGTACCATAAGGCACTATTTTATTTATCCTAACTAACTGTGCATCATGATTAGAGATGGTATTTGTTACTGGGTATACAGTTACTTTCTTGCTTTGAGCTTCACTGAAGAAAGTGTTATCAATTAGAGCCCTACTGTTTTTATCCACCTACATTGGGCAATTAATTGCTAAAATCAAACTGTATTACCCAAATATGGATTTTAGATCATTTTTCCTATCAAGGTCCTGTAGGAAATCTACACTGAAATCGCTACAGACTGTTAACTGCTTGTTGCTCTCTGACAGATAATGTAATATGGAATCTGTATGTCTCATAAACAGTTCACAATTTACCATTGGTGACCTATATTCAGTTACAATTACAAGTGAACTATTTTTCATCATAAGCATACACTTCTGCATGTTGATCTCTACAAAATCTACATGTTTAAACAACTCGCAGTATATTTGAGTACTCTAAATGCAATTTGGATTACACAAGTGTGTGTGTGTGTGTGTGTGTGTGTGTGTGTGTTTTTCCTTCACCAATTTTTTTGAACATTTCCTCACACTGAATGACATTCTTGAGATTTTGTAGATTGTGTGGAATACATCAGGAACAGCTCTTTCACTGCAGTCTTTATTAAGCCTGAGGATATCTACATCTACATCTACATCTACATGATTACTCCGCAATTCACATTTAAGTGCTTGGTAGAGGGTTCATTGAACCACAATCATACTATCTCCCGGAAAAACGAACACCTAAACCTTTCTGTTCGAGCTCTGATTTCTCTTATTTTATTTTGATGATCATTCCTACCTATGTAGGTTGGGCTCAACAAAATATTTTCACATTTGGAAGAGAAAGTTGGTGATTGAAATTTCGTAAATAGATCTCACCGCGACAAAAAACGTCTTTGCTTTAATGACTTCCATCCCAACTCGCGTATCATATCTGCCACACTCTCTCCCCTATTACATGATAATACAAAATGAGCTGCCCTTTTTGCACCCTTTCGATGTCCTCCGTCAATCTCACCCGGTAAGGATCCCACACCGCGCAGCAATATTCTAACAGAGGACGAACGAGTGTAGTGTAAGCTGTCTCTTTAGTGGACTTGTTGCATCTTCTAAGTGACCCTCTATCTCTATCTTGTGGGTAAGTCAGGTGCTGATGCTCATCAATCATGTCAAATGTAGTGTCAATGTTTTGTGGAATGATGTCCAATTCTTGTCAACCTTAACAACATTTGTTGCTGATGGAAGCATGACCGTGATAAAATTCCGTTAACTGTGTATAGTGTTTTACAAAGGTGATTCATTTTCAAGTGGTACTGTTGGTATGTCAAGTCTTTACAAAATTCATTAAAAAGAATTTTTGAAAACTTTTTGAAAAAGTTTCTTTAAATGCTTACTGTAAACAAACTACTTGACCAATCTATAAGCTCCAATTATTTTAACAACAACAAATTTTAATTAGTTTACTCATGCTGAGCTCAAAGGGGCAATGCGTAGTAATTACTTAAGAGATGAACAACTTCTTAGCTGAGATCACTATACAAAACATTATTGTAGATAACCGGTTTCGGTAAAACTAAGTTATCTTCTTCAGATCTGTAATAAAATTACAAGGTGTGCTACAAACTGTTACACAAATAATGTCGCATTAACCAATAGATAAACCAAATGACAACAAACCTTCACAAAGGTCATTACAAACACCTTGTGCCAGCTACATACAAAATCTTTCCATTGAATTTCCAGGTATATCAACGCAGAATGAGTGATGCGATGGCATATTGAAATTAAAATTACTTTGTACATCACAGTTTGCCAAAACATCATTCCCATAATACAATGTATCATGCCTATCAGGGCACCACAAGACTAAATGTCAATAGCCAGTGCACGAGACGAACTGACCACAAGCACAACAAGCATCACTGGAGCATATAGATTCTAACAGAAAAATTCAAATATGTAATTTAAAAACATCCATGATTCTGAAATGTTTATAAAATATTTTTGATGATTTTTTCATGACAGAAACCCTACATACCATATGTAAAATACTTGTGTTATATCATTACAAAACAGCAGCACTTTTTTTATTTTTTGACATTATCGCTACATAAGCAACAAACATAGTTAAAACAGAAAAATAATGTTTTTTTAAACTTATTATAAGAAACACAAGTAAGGCAGTACGCTAAAAATTATTTTTTGTAAATTATTAAAATCAAGATACAGCAGTGTTCAGCCCAATATCTGCAAGTTACACCATTATAGTGCAATGTATCATATCAAGTGCACAAAATAAATAAATAAATAAAATAAAATAAAATAAAAAATTGGCGATATGATAGCTTATATCAGGGCCATGAATATTATGTAGGATATCAGCGAAAAACCATCAAAAATAATTACAGTACGCATATGAGATTGAGTACAAGAATGTATGTACCCAAAGAATACTGAACATGAGAAACTAAAATACAATTCTGACTCACAAACCTAAAAAAGATCATTCATTGCATTATATAAATATAAGTTACAGATTAATATATAACTTAATGTAGCCAGCAATCTATCTTCGTACTTCAACCTATAAAAGGCTATCCAATGTGGATGGAAACTTGAATAACCCATAGGATTCACCACAAATGCGGAAAAAGTGAAAATAATTGGTAAAAGAATACTTAGAGGCTTCCTTTAGTAAATCATTACATCACAGTAGCTCATGGTCTACGTGCAGCATCATACAGTTGAAAGTACCGAAGAACTAACCACACTAGATACCTAGCACTTGTATGGATCAGGTAATACCACTTTTTATATAAAGAGTAGAAGGCCATTATCGGACAATGACTAACACAGAAGACTCTGAACTACAATTGTGTGTAAATGGTGTTCTTCTGTATACCTTTTACACTGAAGTGCCAAGGAAACCAGTAGAGGCATGCATATTCAAATTCAGAGATATGTAAACAGGCAGGATACGGGACTGTGGTCGGCAACAAGAGTCAGACGCAGTTGTTAGTCAGTTACTCCTGCTACAATGGCAGGTTATCAAGATTTAAGTGAGTTTGAACGTGGTGTTACAGTTGGCGACTGAACGTTGGGACACAGGATCTCTGAGGTAGTGATGAGTAGGGGATTTTCCCATACAACCATTTCGTGAGTATGCCACGAATACCAGGAATCTGGTAAAACATCAAATATCTGACATTACTGTGGCTGGAAAAAGATCCTGCAAGAACGGGACCAATGACAACTGAAGAGAATCATTCGAAGTGACAGAAGTGCAATCCCTCTGCAAATTGCTGCAGATTTCAATGGTGGACCATCAACAAGGGTCAGCATGTGAACCAGTCAATGAAACATCATCAGTAAGGTCATTTGGAGCCGAAGGCCCACTCGTGTACCCTTGATGACGGCACAACACAAAGCTTTATGCCTCGCCTGGGCCTATCTACACTGACATTGGACTGTTGATGACTGGAAATATGTTGCCTGGTTGGACAAGTCTCATTTCAAATTGTATCGAGCAGATGGACATGTACGGGTATGGAGACAGCTGCATGAATCCATGGACCCTGCATGTCATCAGGGGACTGTAGTTGGTGGAGGCTCTGTAATGGTGTGGGGTGTGTGCAGTTGGAGTGATATGTGGACCCCTGATACATCTAGATATGCCTCTGACAGGTGACACACACATAAGCATCCTGTCTGATCACCTGAATCCATTCATGTCCATTGTGCATTCCAATGGACTTCCGGGCTAGTCCAGCAGGACAATGTGACAACCCACACATCCATAATTGCTACAGAGTGGCTCTAGGAACACTCTTCTGAGTTCGGACACTTCTGCTGACCACCAAACTCCCCACACATGAACATTTTTGAGCATATCTGGGATGTGCCACTATTACAGTGGCACTCACCTGAAGATGGCCAGAAGACTCTGCGCCGAAATATCGTGGCAGGACATTACTGATATCCGGCAGTTCTCCCATGTTTCTATGGAACATATCTGGGATGCCTTGCTATGTGCTGTTCAGAAGAGTTATCCACCCCCTCGTACTCTTTTGGATTTATGGACAGCCCTGCGGGATTCATGGTGTCAGTTCCCTCCAGCACTACTTCAGGCATTAGCCGAGTCCACGCCACATTGTGTTGTGGCACTTCGTACTCGCCGGGGACCTGCACGATATTAGGCAGGTGTACAGGTTTCTTTGGTGTAGATAGAGAACTATTGCATACAGATACTAGGTAGCCATTGCATCTTAGATTCAGTTTTTCTGTTCTGTGATAGTTACAACTTTAAATTGGTGAATGTAGGCCTGCACTGCTGTATAAACGAAAGATTACTGAATATCTTTTAATATCCTATTGAATCTTATTGTGTAGATAGAAGGTAACATATGCCATTGTTGAGGCATTTGGATGTCTCATATTTTGCTAATACTCCTGCAGTATTTTGTTGTGCAATAGTTTGAATGTAGATAGCTAGTTACATAGTGGTATGTGTGTCACATAAGTGATGAGATATTTCATACGTAGATATCTAGCAAAGTGATGGGCTTCTATTCTTCACAGAAAGTGGTATTACCCTTTTGTATACAGGTGCTAGGTATCTAGAGCGGTTAGTTCTTCAGTACTTTCAACTGTATGCTGTTGTATATAGAACTTGAGTTACGGTGGTATAATAAAATGATTTATTACGGGAAGCATTCAAGTATAATTTTATTAATTATTTTGGCTTTTGTAACACCTATGGCATATCCTATGGGTTATTCAAGTTTCCATCCACAATGGATAGCCTTTTTGTACCTTCACGTATAAGGAGAAATGGTTGACTACATTCATATTTTCCTCAGCATTAAGTTATATGTTAGTCTGTAACTTATGTTAATATAATACAATGAATGAGTCTTCAAGGGTTTGTGGTACAGGGCTGCACGTTGGTTTCTCACGTTCAGTATTCTTTGGCTACATATGTCAATGAACTCAATACAACAATACCAGAGAAGGAAAGTTGCTACTCACCATATAGCGAAGATGCCGAGTCGCGATAGGCACAAGCTGGTGTTGGTGGGAAGGATCCATATGGCACAGGCTGAGAAGCAGTCACTGAGATGAGGTATATCATGTTTGGCAGCGTGTTCAGCAACAGGGTGGTCCACTTGTTTTTTGGTCACAATTTGTCTGTGGCCGTTCAGGTGGACGGACAGACTGTTGGTTGTCATGCCTTCGTAGAATGCAGCACAGTGGCTGCAGCTTAGCTTGTAAATCACGACTGGTTTCACAGGTAGCCCTGCCTTTGATGGGATAAGTAATGTTAGTGACCGGACTGGAGTAGGTGGTGGTACGAGGACGTATAGGACAGGTCTTGGATCTACGTATATTACAGTGGTATGAGCCATGAGGTAAGGGATTGGGAGCAAGGGTTGTGTAAGGATGGACGAGTATATTGTGTAGGTTCAGTGGATGGCGGAATACCACAGTAGGAGTGGTGGGAAGGATAGTGGGCAGGACATTTCTCATTTCAGGGCACGACGAGAGATAATTGAAACCCTGGTGCAGAATGTAATTCAGTTGCTCCAGTCTGTGGGACCTTGGGAGACTGGAAAGATAAGGCACAGGAGATTTAATTTTGTACAAGGATGGGAGGATAATTACGGTCCGTGAAGGCTTCAGTGAGACCCTCAGTAATTTTGAGAGGGACCGCTCATTACTGCAGATGCGACGACCACGGGTGGCTAGGCTGTACGGAAGGGACTTCTTGGTATGGAATCGATGGCAACTGTTAAAGTGAAGGTATTGCTGGTGGTTACTAGGTACAATATGGATGGAGGTACTGATGTAGCCATCTCTGAGGTGGAGATCACATCTAGAAAGGTGGCTTGTTGGGTTGAGTACGACCAGGTGAAGCAAATGGAGAAGTTGTTGAGGTTCTGGGGGAAAGTGAATAAGGTGTCCTCACCTGCAATCCAGATAGCAAAGATGTCATCAATGAATCTGAACCAGGTGAGGGGTCTTGGATTCTGGGTTTTTAGGAAGGATTCTTCTAGATGGTCCATGAATAGGTTAGCATAGGATGGTGCCATGCAGTTGCCCATAGCCATACCACTGATTTGTTTGTAGGTAATGCCTTCAAAGGTGAAGTAATTGTGGATGAGGATATAGTTGGCCATGGTGACTACGAAGGAGGTTGTTGGTTTGGAATCCATAGTGCGTCTGGTAAGGTAGTGTTCGATAGCAGTAAGGCCATGGGGATTAGGAATGTTAGTATACAGGGAGGAGGCATCAATAGTGACGAGCAGGGTACTGTGTGGTAGAGGGACAGGAACTGTGGAGAGTCAGTGGAGTAAATGGTTGGTATCATTTATATAGGAGGGTAGGTTCCGGGTAACAGGTTGAAGGTGTTGGTCTACAAGAGCAGAGATTCTCTCAGTGGGGGCACAATAACTGGTCACTATGGGGCGTCCTGAGTGGTTGGGCTCAAATAGCTCTGAGCACTATAGGACTTAACTTCTGAGGTCATCAGTCCCCTAGAACTTGGAACTACTTAAACCTAACTAACCTAAGGACATCACACACATCCATGCCCGAGGCAGGATTCGAACCTGCGACCGTTGAGGTCGTGCAGTTCCAGACTGTAGCGCCTAGAACTGCTCGGCCACCCCGGCCGGCTGAGTGGTTGGGTTTATGGACTTTAGGAAGCATGTAGAAGGTGGGAGTGGTAGGGGTAAGTAGAGAGATGGACTCTGGGGAGAGGTTCTGGGATGGGCCTAGGGATTTGAGTAGTGACTGGAGATCCTGCTGGATTACAGGAATGGGGTTACTGTGGCATGGTTTGTAGGTGGAAGTATCTGACAGCTGATGGAGTCCTTCTGCCACGTAATTCTTGCGGTTCAAAACAACGGTGGTGGAGCCTTTGTCTGCAGGTAGGATTTTAAGTCGGGATCAGTTTTTAGATGGTGGACTGTGGTTCTTTCTGTGGATGTAAGGTTAGTTTGCATTTGGTGAATGATAGTGAGGCAAGTTTCGAGGTTAAGAAATTCTCCTGCTATGTAATCCCAAATTCCTGGAACCCATAACACACATTGAAACTCTTGCCTTGCAGGAACCTGAGCAACATGCACAGTGCCACCTCAAAAAGCTCTCCATCCTGCTCACACCATATTTCGTCTGTGACCCAAGGAGTTCTACTAGCCCTCGTCTTTTTACCTACTTGACCCTCTGCTGCCTTCACTACTTCATCCCTCAGAGCTATCCATTCTTCTTCTACTGTACTTCTTTCCCCCATTCCTGTCAATTGTTCCCATATGCTCTCCCTGAAACTCTGTACAACCTCTGGTTCATTCAGTTTATCCAGGTCCCATCTCCTTAAATTCCCACCTTTTTGCAGTTTCTTCAGTTTTAATCTACAGTTCACAACCAATAGCTTGTGGTCAGAGTCCACATCTGCCCCTGGAAATGTCTTACAATTTAAAACCTTGTTCCTAAATCTCTGTCTTACCATTATATAATCTATCTGATATCTTCTAGTATCTCCAGGATTCTTCCATGTATACAACCTTCTTTTATGATTCTTGAACCAAGTGTTAGCTATGATTAAGTTATGCTCAATGCAGAATTCTACCAGACGGATTCCTCTTTCATTTCTCTCCCCCAATCCATATTCACCCACTATGTTTCCTTCTCTCCCTTTTCCTACTCTCGAATTCCAGTCACCCATGACTATTAAATTTTTGTCTCCCTTCACTACCTGAATAATTTATTTTATCTCATCATACATTTCTTCAATTTCTTCATCATCTGCAGAGCTAGTTGGCATATAAACTTGTACTACTGTAGTAGGCATGGGCTTCGTGCCTATCTTGGCCACAATAATGTGTTCACTATGCTGTTTGCAGTAGCTTACCCGCACTCCTATTTTTTTTATTCATTATTAAACCTACTCCTGCATTACCCCTATTTGATTTTGTGTTTATAACGCTGTATGAATATCAAGAGCTCAGATGGAAACCCAGTTCTAGCCAAAGAAGGGAAAGCAGAAAGATGGAAGGAGTATATAGAGAGTCTATATAAGGGCGATGTACTTGAGGACAATATTATAGAAATGGAAGAGAATGTAGATGAAGATGAAATGGGAGATACGATACTGTGTGAAGAGTTTGACAGAGCACTGAAAGACCCGAGCCGAAACAAGGCCCTGGGAGTAGACAACATTCCATTAGAACTACTGACGGCCTTGGGAGAGCCAGTCCTGACAAAACTCTACCATCTGGTGAGCATGATGTACGAGACAGGCGAAATACCCTCAGACTTCAAGAAGAATATAATAATTCCAATCCCAAAGAAAGCAGGTGTTGACAGATGTGAAAATTACCGAACTATCAGTTTAATAAGTCACAGCTGCTAAATACTAACGCGAATTCTTTACAGACAAATGGAAAAACTGGTAGAAGCTGACATCGGGGAAGATCAGTTTGGATTCCGTAGAAATATTGAAACACGTGAGGGAATACTGACCTTACGACTTAGAAGAAATCTTAGAAGAATCTTAGAAGAAAGATTAAGGAATGGCAAACCTACTTTTCTAGCATTTGTAGACTTACAGAAAGCTTTTGACAATGTTGACTGGAATACTCTCTTCCAAATTCTAAAGGTGGCAGGGGTAAAATACAGGGTGCGAAAGGCTGTTTACAATTTGTACAGAAACCACATGGCAGTTATAAGAGTCGAGGGGCATGAAAGGGAAGCAGTGGTTGGGAAGGGAGTGAGACAGGGTTGTAGCCTCTCCCCAATGTTATTCACTCTGTATATTGAGCAAGCAGTAAAGGAAACAAAAGAAAAATTCGGAGTAGGTATTAAAATCTATGGAAAAGAAATAAAAACTTTGAGGTTCGCCGATGACATTGTAATTCTGTCAGATACAGCAAAGGACTTGGAAGAGCAGTTGAACGGAATGGACAGTGTCTTGAAAGGAGGATATATGACGAACATCAACAAAAGCAAAACGAGAATAATGGAATGTAGTTGCATTAAGTCGGATGATGCTGAGGGAATTAGATTAGGAAATGAGACACTTAAAGTAGTAAAGGAGTTTTGCTATTTGGGGAGCAAAATAACTGATGATGGTCGAAGTAGAGAAGATATAAAATGTAGACTGGCAATGGCAAGGAAAGCGTTTCTGAAGAAGGGAAATTTGTTAATATCGAGTATATATTTAAGTGTCAGGAAGTCGTTTCTGAAAGTATTTGTATGGAGTGTAGCCATGTATGGAAGTGAAACATGGACGATAAATAGTTCGGACAGGAGGAGAATAGAAGCTTTCGAAATGTGGTGCTACAGAAGAATGCTGAAGATTAGATGGGTAGATCAGATAACTAATGAGGAGGTATTGAATAGAATTGGGGAGAAGAGGAGTTTGTGGCACAACTTGACGAGAAGAAGGGACCGGTTGGTAGCACACATTCTGAAGCATCAAGGGATCACAAATTTAGCACGGGAGGGCAGCGTGGAGGGTAAAAATCGTAGAGAGAGACCAAGAGATGAATACACTAAGCAGATTCAGAAGCATGTAGGTTGCAGTAGGTACTGGGAGATGTAGAAACTTGCACAGGATGGGGTAGCATGGAGAGCTGCATCAAACCAGTCTCAGAACTGAAGACCACAACAACAACAACCCTGTATTCAGCTGACCTAAAGTCTTGTTCCTCCCGCCACCGAACTTCACTAATTCCCACTATATCTAACTTTAACCTATCCATTTCTCTTTTTAAATTTTCTAATCTACCTGCCCGGTTAAGGGATCTGACATTCCACGCTCCGATCTGTAGAACGCCAGTTTTCTTTTTCCTGATAACGAGGTTCTCTCGAGTAGTCCCCGCCCGGAGATCCGAATGGGGGACTATTTTACCTCCGGAATATTTTACCCAAGAGGACGCCATCATCATTTATCCATACAGTAAAGCTGCATGCCCTTGGGAAAAATTATGGCCGTAGTTTCACCTTGCTTTCAGCTGTTCGTAGTACCAGCACAGCAAGGTCGTTTTGGTTAATGTTGCAAGGCCAGGTCAGTCAATCATCCAGACTGTTGCCCCTGCAACTACTGAAAAGGCTGCTGCCCCTCTTCAGGAACCACACGTTTGTCTGGCCTCTCAACAGATACCCCTCCGTTGTGGTTGCACCTATGGTACGGCCATCTGTATCACTGAGGTACGCAAGCCTCCCCACCAACGGCAAGGTCCATGGTTCATGGGGAAGCCCAACCTTGTAAAAAAACTAATCTCCCGTGCCTTATCTTTCCAGTGTCTCACAACCTCCCAAAGTCCCACAGTCCGGCCACAGAGGAGCATTCCCCTCATAACTCAGTACCATCCAGGACTGGAGCAACTGAATTACATTCTACGCCAGGGTTTCTATTACCTCTCGTCATGCCCTGAAATGACAAATGTCCTGCCCACTATTCTTTCCACCATTCCTACCGTGGTATTCCGCCGCCCAGCGAACCTACACAATATAGTCATCCATCCTTACACAACCCTTGCTCCCATTACCTCTTGGCTCATACCTGTGTTATAGACCTAGATGCAAGACCTGTCCCATACATCTTCCTACCACCACCTACTCCAGTATGGTCACTAACATCACCTATTCCATCAAAGGCAGGTCTACCTGTGAAACCAGTCATGTGATTTACAAGCTAAGCTGCAACCACTGTGCTGCAGTCTATGAAGGCATGACAACCAGCAAGCTTTCTGTCCGCACGAATGGCCACCGACAAACCAAGAAGTCCCTTCGGTACAGCCTAGCCATCCATGGTCGTCACATCTGCAGTAATGAGCGGTCCCTCTCAAAATTACTGAGGGTCTCACTGAAGCCTTCACGGACCGTAATTATCCTCCCATCCTTGTACAAAATTAAATCTCCTGTGCCTTATCTTTCCAGTCTCCCAAGGTCCCACAGACTGGAGCAACTGAATTACATTCTACACCAGGGTTTCAATTATCTCTCGTTGTGCCCTGAAATGAGAAATGTCCTGCCCACTATCCTTCCCACCACTCCTACTGTGGTATTCTGCCGTCCACTGAACCTACACAATATACTCGTCCATCCTTACACAACCCTTGCTCCCAATCCCTTACCTCATGGCTCATACCCCTGTAATAGACGTAGATCCAAGACCTGTCCCATACGTCCTCGTAACACCACCTACTCCAGTCCGGTCACTAACATTACCTATCCCATCAAAGGCAGGGCTACCTGTGAAACCAGTTGTGATTTACAAGCTAAGCTGCAACCACTGTGCTGCATTCTACGAAGGTATGACAACCAACAGTCTGTCCATCCACCTGAACGGCCACCGACAAATTGTGACCAAAAAACAAGTGGACCATCCTATTGCTGAACACGCGGCCAAACACGATATCCTTCATCTCAATGACTGCTTCTCAGCCTGTGCCATATGGATATTTCCCACCAACACCAGCTTTTCTGAATTGCGCAGGAGGGAACGTTCTCTGCAATACATCCGACATTCCTGTAACCCTCCTGGCCTCAACCTTTGTTAGTCACTGTCCCCACCCATCCAGCCCCTCTCTGTTCCCATTCCAGCACTACACAGCCGTCATTTCACTGCCATACCCAGTCTTTTAATTTCTCTCCGTTCCGCTAGTTACCCCCTCCCCTTCGCACCTTCTTTCCTGCCCTCTGTCTAAACTGCAACACTTCGTTCACTGTCTGCCACTTTCACCATACTATCCCTCCCCCTCCCTGCCTCAGCCTCCTCCTTATCCCCATCTAGTTGGCACTCCCATCATGCACTGGTGCTGCTGCTCACAGTGTGGTTTCAGTTCTCTGAGATTGCAGATGAGTGAGAAAGTTGTGTTTGAGTGTGTACGTATGTGTGTGTGTGTGTGTGTGTGTGTGTGTGTCTACTGCTGACAAAGGCCTTAATGGTCGAAAGCTATAATTGTGTGAATCATTTTGTTGTGCCTATCACGTCTCGGCATCTCTGGTATATGGTGAGTAGCAACTTTCCTTCTCTGGTATTGCTACATTCCATCCTGGATTTTCCATTGTCTGATTTGTACTCAATCTAATATGCACACTGTAATGATTTTTGACGGCTTTCAATTGGTATCCTACACGCTGTTCATGACCATGATATAAGCTAGCACATCCTCTAATTTTGTTGGTGCACTAAATATGATGCATTGCATTGGTTGAAAATAGTCTTGGTTGCAATTTTAGTTTTTTTATTTATCACCTACATTTCACCTCATTTAGGCACCTTCATGCTGATCTTAATTTAGTATTTCTTAGTTGATCCTTTAGACAGTGTAGCTAAAGGGCGTGTATGTGTTATACAAGTCTTGGAGTCATTCATGTCCATCTAGAAAGTATTTACTGAGGTTAATGAAGGCGATGTTTGTCTGATGTACTTGACAATGCCCTTTAGCTACACTGTCTAAAGGATTGTCCTAAGAAATATTAAATCAAGATCAGCCTGAAGATGCCTAAATAAGGTGACACACATAGTTGATAAATAAAACAACTAAAATTGCAACCAAGACAGTTTTCAATTAATACTACTAACACTGGTTTGCTGATTCATGCCACAGATGGATTGGATGAATGATGCATTGCACTATAATGGTATAATTTTCAGACTGGTTGTGCTAGCTTCAGATATTGGGTTAACACTGCTGTATTTTGATTTTAATAATTTACTAAAAACAATTTTTAGCATACAGCCTAACTTCCGTTTCTTAAAAAGTTTAAAAAAATTTAATTTTCTTTTGTAACTATGTTTGTCACTTACTTGGTGATATTGTAAGGGGGAAAAAAATACTTGCAATTTTGTACTGATATAGTGCAAGTATCGTAAATATAGTGTACAGGGTTTCTTAGCAATATTGTCATGAAGAAATAATCAAAAATATTTTATAAACATTTCAGAATTTTATATTTATATATACGTATATTTGGAATCTTGTTTGTTTTAAATTACATATTTGACTTTTCCTGAAAGAATCTATGTACTACCGCAACACCTGCTATGCTTGTGGTCAGTTCCTCTTATGCATTGGCTATTGACATTTAGTCTTGTGGCACCCTGGTAGGCACGACATATTATGGTAATGGTATTTTGGCAAATTGTTATGTACAAAGTAATTTTAATTTTGTAGTGCCAACGCATCGTTCATTCCATGTTTATATACCTGGAAATTCAATGGAAAGATCTTGTGTATAGCTGGCACAAGATGTTTGTAATAACCTTGATGAAGGATTTTGCCATTTGGTTCTTCCATAGGTTAATGATGCATTATTTATATAACAGTTTGTAGCATTTCTAGTAATTTCATTACAGATCTGAAGAAGATAACTTAGCTTTACTGAAACCAGTTATGCACAATAAAGTTTTGTAGAGCAATTTTGGCTAAGACAATCTTGTTCTCCAAGTAACAAATTATAAAATAATAGTAATGTTAAATTGTAACAGAATCATTTAGCAATTTGTAAAAACTTGTTTGATGTGAGGGCAGGCATTAACAGCATAAGTTGTCACCAAATCATGTTATTAGATACATATATCTCAATCAGTAGTGGACTTTGCAATGATTGGCCAATTTTTCTGTCTTTAAATCTTTATTTCTTCACAACAGAATCATAAACACATACATTCCGATTCCCCTCATTTTTTACTGGATATCAGCTTGAACACCAATAGTGACATGCAATTTTTATTACACTTCCTTGTCATACAGTAAAAAAACATCACTGAAGGAAAAATGTTGACTGAGATTCTATCTGAAATTTTGTTTGGCGTATTTGTGCTATTGTGAGCATATAAAACTATCATTCTTCTGCAGTTTCACTGTTTTATATTGGGCTTAGAGATTTAACCAAACAATCAGGAATGTGGGAAAAAAATGTAGAAATTTATAATGCTGTGAGCAAAGGATGTGAAAATGTCTTTAGGCTCACCGTTACTAAAACTAAACAGATCACACCGAACGAGTATGAACATTTGGTAGGTTGTGTATACTGTTTATAATTGCAGAACTGATGCATGGTATACAAAAAAACTACTTGAAGAGAACAAAAATCCTAGTGCAAATACTGTCAGTTATAGCAACATTATTTCACATGCTTACAATTAGTTTACAAATATAAAATTGAAAAATGTTTTTTGGTACATTAAAACATTTCATAGAATTATGCAGCATCTAAACAATTGCGCCATACTTTTGATTTCTATACACCAACAAAATACTGAAACATTTTTCCACTTTTAACAAAAAGATCTATACAACATTATAATATGTTTTAATAACCTTTCAGGAAGTCTCCACTGGCTCAAATGTAATTACATTACAAAGTAACTTATAATCCTGCTGTGCAGTCTTTCTTCGGCATACAATTACTCATTACTGGCCCATATGCATTGTTTAGAGGTTTCACAGTCATACATACAGGTTTACCATTAAAAATATAAAGTAAAATAAATAGAAGTGCCCCACAAGTATAATATCCATCATATCAAATATTTATTCATATATGTAAATTTCTTTTTAAAAAATCTTTTGAGTTCAGGATAGAAGCAGCTTGGCACTAAAACAGTAGTAAAACATAAAAAAGAGATATTAAAATATGGAGTGATTTCCTTAAAACATTAAAATGGAACCATGCTAAATGCTGGACCAGAAGTGGAACCACACTGCACCAAAACATAAAGAAATTTATTAACAGCTATTTCTTCACATAACAAAATAGGTTGTTATTCTCAAATGTCAATAAGTAAAAACAGTGTCCATACCCATCTTATGATAAAAATAAAGATCAAGGAATTGGGCCTAAACTTCTATTGCTATAGTTACAAATATGTGGTACGACATTTACCATTACAAATATGTTCAAATACTGTGAAAATTCTCTGGACTTCATACATACAGCATTCCTTTTATAGATTGTTAATTTAGCATTAAGAAACTGTGGTTTCTTAAAAATCAGTGTTTATCAGCTCTACTACCAATGAAATCTACCTACACTGCACATATGCCTTTTTCAGGAAGTATTTTATGATACAAAGAAAACTGACAACATATAATGTTCAAACTTGTGACTTGTGAAAATTTTACCTCTAATACAACAAGCCAAAGAATTTCTTTTACTTTATTCAACAACATACTGGAGGTATGAAAAGAAAATACAACTATCATCAAAAAGGTTACAGCTTCAAGATTACTTTGTTTTACAGTGCATTTTTGTAGGCTTTGAGTGGCAATATGGAATATAATATTTTTATGTTACTGTCTGTATAATCATCTCTTTCATCTATTGCTTTCTTCCTAGGCACATCATGCTCCTCAGACCTGATCTTCATTCATATTTTCTCTCTTCTATCATATAAAGTTTAGCACATATAAATTTTAATAAAAATTTTGTACTTCCTTTTGCTTGTACTTCAAAGTGTGGAAACACTGTCCAACAATGTATCTGGTTCCACAAGTCAAATAGTTAAAATTAATCAGTCTTAAATCATTAAGCAGTATAAGTATTATGGTCCATGTGCACTTTAAAAGGCAAATTATATTTTTGTAAATTAAAATGGAAGGTCTGATGAAAAGCACTTGGAAATATTCTGCAAATTCTGGGTACATGAATACTAATTCAGTCTATTTGCTGATTCTTCTAACACAGCGAACACAGTAACCATACATGCTTTTGCCACAACTGTTGCTTATTTTATTTCTTAATATTGTACTATCACTAAAACATAATTTTAATGGTTTCCATGTCCATCTTTTAAGAGTAGATGTCACAACTGTTTTTTGTCATTTTTCTATGAGGTAAAAAGTATGAAAGTTGTAGAAACTGTGGCATGGACTACACATTATACATCAAGATAGCATGTATTTCAATGAGTACTTGCAATAGCAAATGAACGACCAATCAACGTACACAGTAATAAACACACAGTAGTAGGAAAATACGTAGACACAGTCACCGTATGAATTGTAGGTTATATTATTTAGGTAACTTCCAGATACTTTTGTATCAGACCTTCTATACTGCTGTTTCTATCCATACACTATTATAAAGCATACATACTTTTTAAACTCGGATATAATTATTTTGTCTTCATGCTTTCTCTGGATATAAAACGTTCTTAATCTGTACTTGAAGTGTTTATAACTAATAATTCTATTTATCACTCAAACAGGAGTATTGCTAATAGGCATCTGACAGTACGGACATTCCTTTTGGGTAAGAGCACAATTACTACATAGCACAAAGTGATTACATGGTTTTAGAGTTATACTACGATTTCCTTCTTCACAAACCATACACTTAGTAGCAGTCTGCAAGTAGATAACCTGAAACAATTTAAATAACATACATATCAGAAAACAAAAATGTACCAAGAAATATAGCACATTTTAACAATTAGTCTGCAATATATGTGAAAATATTCTTTCAGTTGTAATGAAATGCTGGACTATTGCTCTCTTTTTCACATAAGGAATCATGAATAAATAAAATTAACTCCTGCAACCAAAAGTCAGTCTGCAAGAATTCTGAATCCATACCCACAAAATGTGTGCAGCAAAACTGAAACAGTAACACCAGGGCATTTATATGTTGTACAGTCATTTGATGCCAAAGTTATTAGAATGATACAAGTAAATTTAAAAAAGGCATTCATGTACAATTTGCTCTACAAGTGACTAGATAAGAGAAGCATCTGCCCCTATCTGTTTAGGAATTTTTTAGTGGTTTAAACTAAGAGCAAAATCGGAAATGTAACACTGAAGCAAAACTATTGATCAGCTGAAGCTGATACTTGTGTAACTTGTAACTGATAAAGAAAATGTGAAAGATAGGCCTTATTCAACTGTTTTGTAGCCCACGGCTTTTGCTTGTAATTCTTTAACAAAGAGAGGAATTTGGAATTTCTACAAAGATTACAGAGAACTTTAAAAGGAGGGGGAAAGGGAGAGGGGGAGAGGGGGGGGGAGGGAGGGGGGGGGGGAGAGAGAGAGAGAGAGAGAGAGAGAGAGAGAGAGAGCGCTTTATGTAAGAGTCTTAATTGTGCCTGTCTGCAACTTAACGTGTCTACTGTCCGGTAAGTAGCAATTGTCTTTCCCCAAACTGATTGTGTGTCTAAACACACACACACACACACACACACACACACACACACACACACACACACACACACTTAGTTCAACTGGACCAGCTGTTAGAACCTTGTAAAGAGACACTCTTGGCAGACTTACGGTGAAAACTACAATAGACAGTAAGATGAATGAGATCACAAAATCACCAATACATTTGACAGGGTGGAAGCAGCAGCCCACTCTGCTGGGATTACTATACATTCTGGGGGAAAGCATATTCACAACTGACAGAAACCAAGGTGACTGCCACAGCATTTGGGAGCTACCTGCAGGCACAGTCACTACAACTTCAATGGTGGCAGTACTGCAACACGGAACATGACTGAAAACACCACATTATGTAGTCCTACATGTGCAGTTCTACTCAGTAAAACAGTCCTCCATTCAGATCTCCAAGGCAATACCCACATGGAACTATCAGACAAATGACAATGATAATTACAGTGATGGTGTGTAAAGTCAGAATGCTAAAGCACTGAGGAGAAACATGATCTCAAATGAAAATAAATGAGGCAGATAGATATTTTAGGAATAAGTAAGTAGCAATGGCCAGAAGACTGTGGTATTTGGAGTGGAGCTCACAGGATTATTCACACTGGGTCAGATGATGGTAGAGGGGGAGTAATACTAATAATAATGAATAGGGAAACTGGAAATAGAGCAAAGGTTTATCTGTAGCAGATAGAAAAAGGATCGATGGTCAAATTGAATGGATATCTGACAGACATTGTGATCATATAAGTATACATGGAAGCCACAGAGGAGGATGGCAGCAAAACTAAAGTGTACAATAATATTAATGAACTCTTAAAATATGTCAAAGGGGACAATAATTTAAACGTAATGGGGGCTGCAATGCAGCCATACTAATTGTCATCCAGAAATTAAATTTTCTAGAAATTTAGAAAGGAAGGTAAGGAAGAATGAGTGAAAGGAAGATGGACAGAAAACTCAAACAGGATAAGAGAGATGATGTACACAGACAAATGAACTGCCACTTTTAGAGAGCACAAAATAAGGAGCACAATGACCAGCGATGAAACAGATAACTGGCCAATGGAAGCAAAAATAAAGTGAGAAGATGGAAACAATACTTTGTGTTGGCCAGGAGAAATTAGGTCAACTGAAAATGAGTACAAGATGCAAGAAGGCGATAAAAGAGATACGACACTTTTTTATGAATTTCAAATATCTTTGCAGGATCTCTGATGGAACATATGCCCTGGTATTGCTCAAATAGCAGTAAAACTCTTGTGGGCATCAGGAAAATGTGCAGAGCACAAACTATACAAACTCACAAATAAAATCTATTCAACTGGGAATGTTCCACTAGATTTTGTACAGCATATAACTATTTCACTGTCAAAGAAAGCGACAGCTAACAGAAATGAAAACTGCTGCACAATACATATAATATCAAATCGCTCAAAAAGACTACGAGAGTAATCTACTGGAATAGATGAGATTTATGTAAGAATGGAAGGGAAAACTGAAAGCAGGTTAGGAGAAGACAAATTTGGTTTAAGAGAACCAGAGGCAATCGAGAAGTTATTTTAGCATTGGGTTAATAATAGAGAACAGATTCATAAACATCAGGGAGACACACATTTCATTTATATATTTGGAATTGTGGAATGGAATAACATGTTTTCCATTCCTAAGCACTGTGGCATCAACTTCAGAAGTAAAAAGAGTACTCAATCCATCCTCTTTATGCAGAGCCGACTGGAGCAGTCAGATGTCCACAGGACTTTGTCCAGGGGCAAGGGGTGACATGCCTTTAATACTGCCATTTTGAATGAAAACGAGTTGGTTTTGAGATGTTTCACAATGTGAGAACCAAATTTTATTATTGACACAAAAACCTATTATATCCTAAAGAACTGACGGTTATCCACTCACTTTTAGAGGTTATCCACTCGCTTTTAGAAGTGCACAATATTTCTATACTGGCTAAAAATTCCGTGCTCCAGATTCCAGAGGAGAGATGAGTAGCTTTCCTTGCTCTCTCACGCCCCTTCCAACACTTGCTGATTCCTATGTGAGCCATGTGGCTCGATCAGCGGTATTCCCGCCGCCGGTACAGATCATCTTTCCAGCAGTGTGTGCAGAGCGCGCACTGGCGCCACCTGTCGGGCTGATCGGGAGTGAGTGGAAAAGCTGAGGAAGGGGGAGTGATTTTGCTTTTGGACGCCGAGCAGTAACAGTGTTTTGGGAACTATGGTGGACAGATAAGGTCCAGTGTCAGCCAGCAAGCTGGGCACATCTAAAGGGGCTGTGACGACGCTGTGGCAAATATCTCCGGCATGGAAAGAGACGTTACTGGGAAGCCATTGCTGGTGTTTTTTTTTCGCTTGCTTCATGTTTCCTGGCATTATCAGGACCTGCGGTGGCTGGCTTTGTCGAACAGGCAAGAGGGTAAGGGCCTTGCTTGTCCTGTAAATTGTGGTTGGAATCCACTACTGGGTTCTGTGCGGTTGACTGTATTTTCTTGGGCGGCCGTCACTACTCCTACTGAGTGTGGCCTTCAATGTGTTGATTTGAATTAGTTTAATATGTAATGTTTTAAGGTGTATGTGGTGTGGTTATTAACATCTATGAGGGCCTGGAGTGCTGAGACATTCCGTTGTAGATCCCATTGAAAACAGTTTGCTGGCCCTTGTTTAAGTACTGCCTGGTTATTGTATTTATATCACACCATGGAGTTAAGATGGCCAGTCACTACTGATATATCTACATATAAAATATTTCCCTGGATATATTTATCTCTGAATTGTAATAACATTACTGTTACGTTCCTGTTTGAACTAATAGTGTGTCTGAGAGACTAGTGTATAATTTTGAAATCAGTAGTTTCCTAAATTCTTACCGAGAGGCCAGTTGTTATTGTGTGTTTAATAGCGTGAAGCGGATTCTATTGATGGTGGTACTAGAATACCTTCAATGACAGTAGATCGATATTGTACCAGGTGTACCGGTATGAAAATGAAGCACTAATTTTGAATTGAAAAGTAAAACCATTTTATTCAAAGTACTGACCATTGCTTTCTATCCATTTTGACCACCTTTCTGGCAATTTGTGGACACCACACTAATAGAAATGTTCGTCTTTTGAAGCAAACCAATCAGACACCCAATTTTCGACTTCTTCGTAGGAATCGAAGCGTTCCTCATCCAATAGTTTCCCACTGATGAAAACAAATGGTAGTCGGAAGGGGCCAAGTCTGGTGAATACGGCGGGTGGGGTAGCAGCTCCCAGCCAAGTGTTTTGATTGTATCCTGAACCAGTTTTGCTTTGTGTGCAGGTGCATTGTTGTGTAAAAAAATTACTTTGCCATGTCTTCTGGCCCACTCTGGTCTTTTTTCGATCAATGCGTAGTTCAAATTGATCATTTGTTGTCTGTAGCGATTAGTATTCACAGTTTCACCGGGTTTTAGAAGCTCATGATACACCACACCTTTCTGATCCCACCAAACACAGAGCATTGTCTTCTTGCCGAATTGATCTGGTTTTGCAGTCGATGTTGATGGTTGTCCTGGATTAAACCATGATTTTTCCCATTTAGGATTCTTAAAATAAATCCATTTTACATTGCCAGTAACAATTCGATGCAAAATTGATTTTCTTTCATGTCTTTGAAGCAAAATTTGACAACGGTTTTTCGGTTTTCCATCTGTCTTTCATTCAATTCATGTGGCACCCATTTTCCACACTTTCCGATCTTTCCCATAGCTTTCAAACGGTCAGAAATTGTTTGTTTGCACAATGAAAATTAGCATTGCTGCCACTTGCTTCTGAGTCAAAGTATCATCTTCATCCAATATTGCTTGCAATTTGGTGTCTTCAAACTTTTTTGGTGGTCTTCCATGTTCTTCATTTCTTACATCAAAATAATTATTTCTGAACCGTTGAAACCGTCTTTTGTTTGTTGCTTCTGATAGCTCATGGTCACCATAAGCCTCGACAAGCATTCAATGCGACTCAGCAGCACTTTTTTTTCAAATGAAAACAAAAAATTAATGCTTTCCGCAAATCATCACTTTCTGGTACAAAATTCGACATTGTTAACACGACAAAAACATATGATGATGTTTGTTCCATGACTTGACGTATACTAAAGATCCTTGATAGATCTCATACAAAAAAAAAAAAAAAAAAAAAAATTTAAGGCTCGTTCACAACAAATGTTCCCTATCGATACATTTATATCTTAACGCTCATTTCATACTGGTACACCTGGTAATTAATTTTATGTATTAATTTTACTGATGATGTGTTGTAATGATTAGTGTTTCTAGTTATTTAAGGCAGATGTCAGTCTGTTGTAGATACCCACTAGTTCCGGGATTTTCTCATGCCCATTTGTGACTGTTGCTGCTCCCGTCTGGGGGTCCATGTCGAGCCTGTATAGGAAACAGCTGAGCGTGGGGGCGTCCGTTTTCTGAGCGTAGTTGTTGAATCTCACGAGCTTGTTTGCTCACATGAAATTTTATATGCTAAATTATGTGGTGCCTACCATTTAAATAACCTGCTGTGTGGCAACCATTTAAATAACCTGTTGTGTGCCATGGTATCCGATTGTTGCCTGACCTCTGAATTATTTTGGTAGTAACAATCACTATCTTAATGAAAGGGTACATTAGTTAAATATCAGTAAATTGTTCTTCAGCTTGTTTACAATTTAGAGTATATAAAATTTAGCCCATTTCAGTAAATGTGTAATATGCTATAAGTGCTGTGTTTTTATGAATGTTTAAAATTGAAGTAACTTATTTTCACCTGAATAATAATTTTTAAAGATGTGTGGTAGTTTTAAACATGTGATGGTTTTATCTGACAAGTTCTCTCGTTTAAAGGTACCAAATAAAACGTTCGGTGCAACTGTCAATGGTGATTGCCTGATGTGTTACTTTGGTCCAGTCCTACCACACTACAGCCTATTGTGCTGAGTTTGTGTTACTGCGTGAAAGGGGGAATTACATGTTGTTTTGACACTTCACTATGCAGTGATGGAATGATACGAGAGACCAAAGTCGAGGCACCATTTCTCTCAGTCATCACCGAGATTTATTGTGCTGAGTTTGTGTTACTGTGTGAAAGGGGGAATTACATGTTGTTTTGACACTTCACTATGCAGTGATGGAATGATACGAGAGACCAAAGTCGAGGCACCATTTCTCTCAGTCACCACCGAGATTTAATTTGCACATTGAACAGGCAAAGAAGGATATAAAGAACTACCTCAATTTGGACATGGACAGAAAATCATCACAATACTGTCTGCTAACAACATGACGGTAGTTGCCGCTTAATGAAATGCAGTCTATGTTAGCTGATTGCTGTAATAGCTATTTATAAATAAGAAGGAAACTAACATAATGGGGACTGAGTATTAAACTAGGACAAGGAACTCCTGAACAGTTGGGCTAATTTTGCTGTCCTGGGAGTATGAAGAAGGAAGATGCAGAAAAGACAGTAGCAAGAATCACTCGAGGCAAATGGCTTTCTGAAAAAAGAAACAGCTACCAACAATACATTAAGAACCTGGAGATGAGAAAGATTAATGTTGGTGCAGTCTTCAGTCTGATGACTTGTTTGGCATAGTGCTCTGTCCTCTGCAAGTCTCTTCGTATTCAGATAACTGCTCCAACTCCCTCACACTTCTCTCTGTTGCCAAACTGACAATTCCTTGATGCCTCAGGGTGTGACCTATCGATCAATCCCTCCATTTACTCAAGTTATGCTATAAATTTCTTTGTTACCAATTCAATTCAGTAACTCCTCGTCACATCTATGATTATCTGTTTAATCCCTAGAATTATATCAGTTCCTCGATCTGCCCATGTGATCTTCAGTATTCTGCTCTAGCACTACATTTTGAACCCTTCAATTCTCTTCTCACCCAGCCCGCTTATTGTCCCGTTTCATTTTTGCACGAGGCTACATTCCGGTAGAATACCTTTGGAAAAACTTCCTAAATTTATATCAGTTGTTAACACATGGCTCTTTTTCACAACGGCTTTTCTTTCCATTGCCAGTTTGTATCTTCCCTATTCTGGCCAAACATCAGTTATTTTGCTGATCAAATGGCAAAACTCGTCTACTACTTCCAGTGTCTCATTTCCTAACCTGAGCTTTACGTCTTCTCCCAGAATTTTAATCCACTTTCCAAATTTCTCCTCATTTTCCTTTATTGCTCACTCAATGGACAGACTAAATAACATGTGCCGTCTGGGTTCTGCATGGGTGTTGTAAATAGCCTTTCACTCCCTTTATTTTACACCTGTTACTTTACTTTTCCAGTCGACACTGTCAAATGTTTTTTGTAAATCTCTAAGTGTTAGAAACACAGGCCTCACTCTGTAAAATAAGTTTTCGAGGCAATATTGCTTCACGCGTTCCTACATTTCTCTGGATTCATAATTGGTCTACTAGTCCAGTCAGCAAAGCAAAATTTGGGGAAAAATATCGTGTAGTCAAAAATTTTTGAACAGGAGGATAGAGTATGGTGAACAACACACTAAAATCTCCACCAGCAGGGTGTCAGCACGGGGTTGAGGGGTATTTAAATTTACTGTTTACTGATTGATTAATTAATTTTATAACTAAAAAATTGAGGCTGTTAGTGAAAATGTTTCCCAGTGCAAAAAAATTGTCCTATTCATTTTTTTCTCTAGGACTAATAGTTTTTATGTTCTAAGTGATGGAAAAATCACAGATTATTAAGAGAAAGGAAGTTTAATGGTATAGGTTGGAAAGAGAGGGGGTAGAAACATGAAGGGAGGTCATGATTTTCCCTCGCTCACAGATCTGCAAACCGAAGAGCACGCAGCTGATTCCCCATTCTATTTACCCCACAACATCACAAGAAGCAACTACAGGGTGTTTCACAAAGTTATATCCACCCTCTGCAGTGCCTTTCGAATCACGGGCAATGCAGTAAGCAGACATTCCCACAGAGTGTTTGGTTTTCACAAATTGCATTAACACTAGACAAAATGCGGATATGATTTGCTAATAATACTAGTACAAGAAACACATATGGACAGAATCTACACAAATCTCTACACTGCTTGAGGGGAAATTGACACACTGTCATTCTGTATTGCAGCTTCTTACCCAATGCTCGTATATGAGCAGACAAAATAACTTCACTGAGCCTGTATTTGTAACAGTGAAACAATTTTCAGTTTATTAATGAGTATTTATTTGCAATTGTTAAGTGAGCATTTATGTAAAAAATGTTCCTATAAACAATGGCTGAGAAGTGTATAATTTGTAAGTGTGATATTGTTAGTGACCTTTGTAGTCTCAGTGGGAAAGGGGTTGGATTGGTAAATGTGGCACCTTGCTGCTGTCTCCTGTTTACACCGTATTGTAAAGTCATGTGATTGTCTTGTCGGTTGATGGTGAATTAATGAATGACCAATAAGTTACTGCACTTCCATCACCATTAACTGTGTTACTGGTAGACTCCACTCACTCAGGAACTGTTGGCACTTGTAGAGTGGATCCACTTACCACATACCCACAGTATATGTTTCAAGGTGGACGTTAATATGTCTGGTGGAATGGGGCTGATCATGTTCAAGTCTAGAACAGTAATTTGCCCATGACACCTAGGTGACCCACTTCTGTTGCAGAGAGCCAATTTAAGCCTCTCAGCCTCTTCAGAAGTCGGGAGCGCTGAGAGTGGGGAAATGCATTCGATACCCTTTGTGCTGTGAAGAGCATTACAGAAAGTGGTAGTGAAGACAACATATTTGATGTTGACAAATAAGTACTGACACCATGTGTCATTTGGGACAGACTTTCCAGTATAGTAGACCGTTACAGCTGTTGAACATTTGTACATAATGTCTCATTTAACCATGGGAAATAAGTACTCATTCAATAAAATGAAAATAGCTCCACTATGTAAACAGGACTCAAGTGAAGTTATTTTGTTTACTCGCAAAAGAGTGCACGATAGGAAATGCCAGGAAGGTACAGTCTGCCTGTAAACTTAAAAGCAAGCAGTGTTCGTGGTGGGGGAAACTGCCTTTCTAGGAGGAATGCTACAGCTGTCTTAAGGATCACTAAGAATCAACATCCTCTCTAGCAGTATAGAACACTGTGCAGAAATTCACATATATTGTGTCCATATGTGTTTCTGGCATTAGCATTATTAATAACTCATACCTGTATTCTGTGTAAAGTTAACACACTTTTTAGGAAACAAACAACTCCCTGGAATGCCTGTGCGCTGTTACCAGTTATTTTTAAGACATCCTGTTGAGGATGGGTATAACTTCCTGAAACACTCTGCAGCTGTTTCTTCTGAAACTCTTCACTTTGCAGACCTATGAAGGAGGGAATTAGAAATTGCACAACCACAATCTGACGACCTACCTTCTCATGTTTTTCACCCCCCTCCTCCCCAGGTGAGGTACACACATTTAATATTTCTTCTTACTGCACTTCATTTGCCAGTGAACAATAATTTTGTACCATTAAAACTCTTAAAAATAATTTGTGATCTTTTCCATCCACTGCAATGTGGAAACTGTTAGTCCTAGGGGAAAATATGAGTAGCACTGTTTCTATAGAAGTTGCCCACCTCCAGCTCCCTATACACACGACCCACTGTGGGTCATTTTAGTATTTTGTTTGTGGCAGTTCCTCCTGTCATTGCATAAAAATTTATGACCACACAATTCCCCCCCCCCCCCCCCCCCAACTTTTCTTAGTGTTCCTTGACTTGGATGCACCTTGAAGTCAGCTCCTACCAGCTTTTCCATTCTTCTGTATGTGTCAGTATTTCACAGTCATAACTAAATAACTAATAGTTTGAAAAACAAAGATTCTGTGACTTACCGAACGAGAAAGTGCTGGTAGATAGACACAATAAAAAACACACAAATTTCAAGCTTTTGGAACCCACGGTTGCTTCATCAGGAAAGAGGGAAGGAGAGGGAAAGACGAAAGGATGTGGGTTTTAAGGGAGAGAGTAAGGAGTTATTCCAATCCCGGGACTGGAAAGACTTACCTTAGGGGGAAAAAGGGACAGGTATACACTTGCGCGCACACACACACACACACACACACACACACACACACACACACACACACACACACATACATCCATCCGCACACAGGCACACATATGTAAAGGCAAAGAGTTTGGGCAGAGATGTCAGTCATCAGTCTGCCTGTGTCTGTATATGTGCGGATGGATGTGTGTGTGTGTGTGTGTGTGTGTGTGTGTGTGTGTGTGTGTGTGTGTGTGTGCCCGTGTGCACGCGCGCGCGAGTGTATACCTGTCCCTTTTTCCCAGTAAGGTAAGTCTTTCCGCTCCCGGGATTGGAATGACTCCTTACCCTCTCCCTTAAAACCCACATCATTTCATCTTTCCCTCTTTCCTGATGAAGCAACTGTGAGTTGCGAAAGCTTGAAATTTGTGTGTTTGTGTATATCCACCAGCGCTTTCTCGTACGGTAAGTTATAGAATCTTTGTTTTTTAATATATTTTTCCCATGTGGAATGTTTCTTTCTATTTTATTCATATCATTAACTAATAGTTTGGTAATATTCACCTGTCAAGCACCTGCCTTCTTCGATTTATTAAATTATTCTTGAAATCTGATAATATTTCATCTCTCTCTCACATCTCGTTCAACAAGTGGAACAATTCTGTTATGGCTGGCTCTCTCAAAGACCTCAACAATTCTAAAAGAATGTCCAGGGATCTCGTCTCGGCATACACTTTTCAATGTGCTGTCAAATTCTTCTCGAATTATCGTCATTTTCATCTACAGTCGTCTTTTTCTATAATTTTTCCTTCGAGCCCACTTCACGTGCGTAGCCCTTCTACTTTTCCCTTCTTTGCTTGATACTGCCTTGCCACCTGAGCTCTTGACGCTGAACAGTGCTTTTCGTTTCTCCGAAGGTTCCTTTCATTTGCCTACAAGTGGTATCTATCTTTCCCCTATTTATGAGTACGTCTAACTGACTTGCACTGTCCTCTACCCATTCCTGCTTAGCCATTTTGCACTTTCTGTCAATATTATTTTTTAGTTATTTGTATTCCCTTTTGCCTTCTTCATTTACTGCATTTTTATATTTTCTTATTTTGTCAATGAAATTCAGCATCTCCTATGTTACCAAGGATTTCTACTTGACCCTGCCTTTTTACCTATTTGGTCCTCTGCTGCTTTCAATATACCATCTATCATCTCGTATTTTATTCCTTTCCTCTGTTTCAATTATTGCTTAATGTTCCCTCTGAAACCCTCAACAATCTCTTGTTCTCTTATTTTATCAAGGACCCATCTCCTTGATGTCCGATCTTTTTTCAATTTCTTCAGTTTTAACTGACAGTTAATAACCGAACAACAACAATCACAAGTCCATATCAGCCACTGGAAAAAGCTTACAGTTTAAAAATCTCTATTTTACTACTGTATAATCAACTAAAACTTCTAGTGTCTCTCAGTCTGTCCCTTGTATACAACCTTCTTATATAATTCTTGAAGTGTTACCAATGATTAAACAACACTCTGAGCACGATTCTACCATGTGATTTCCTCATTCACTCCTTTCCCCCAATCCATATTCTCCAACTAATTTTCCTTCTATTACTGCTATCAAATTTCAGTCCCCGATCACAACTAAATTTTGGTCTCCCTTAACTTTTTATCTCCTCATACATTCTTTCAATATTTTTATTATTTAAGGGTGTATACGCAGACAGGAAAAAAAAAAAAAAAAAAAAAAAAAAAAAAAAAAAAAAAAAAAAAAAACCATAATAAATTTCCGGATTTTTTCAGGTAAAAAATACATTTTCTCCCATGTGAAATACACTTTTTCCGTGTTAAGTGACAGTATACTTTTCCTCAGAACAGTAAAACTTATCAATCCTGTGAATGGTTGTGGTTTTATACACCGGCATAGAATTTCCCAGCCCTTTAGAAAACCAAACTCAGTAAAAAGAAACCAACACGTTTTGGAAAGATCTTTGATGTACAGCAACATGCATGCTGCATATTTTTGTATTATGATAGTATAATTATGAATTCCACCAAACACCGAAGCACTGAAATCGAGACTGCGATGTGCTTTTGTAAGCCAGTCATAGCTCAGGTCACTTGATCTCGCCAGCCGATGACAGCGGATATTCAGAGCATAGGACACCTGACGTAGTCAGGCAACATCAGTGTTACGTAGCGCATATACACAAATTGGAAAAGTTCATGGTTTAAATTAATATACGTAGTGTTGCTACAAGAAAACCAAAGCTTTCACATATAATATTGATCTTTTTTGCACATGTTACACTTTAAGATATATCACACAAATGTGACAGTAAAATTTTTAATAACGACATAAATGTCTGATCATCTGGGCTCACAATTCTTCTAATAGTTGTCCACAAAGAGTTAATTTTTAAATGAGATTCAAACACTCTGTGATTTAAGAAATTCATTGTACGTTCTCGAACATAGTTCACCTTGCATAAAAGTAAATTTACTTTGAAAGTAATACTTTTCAAACAACCATTCACAATATTTTCCTGCAACCTGTTAGAAACAGGTTTGTTTCAGCAGTTGCAAGAGCGCCCCTTGTAACACGCATCACCGCGCTTGCGCAGCTACGATGGCGCAGGAAGCCCGTATACATCAGCCCCAGATCTACAATATTTCGGAACAGCGGCAATACTAGATAGTGGTTCCCTCCCTTGAGTGCAAAGCGCAGGAGGAGGAGGAGGAGGAGGAGGAGGAGGAGATTAGTGTTTAACGTCCCGTCGACAACGAGGAAGTGCAGTGCCCCGCATCTTCACACAGCATTCTTCTATCGCATATCCTTGTACATTGCTCTGTGGAATTCAAACTTATAACAGCAGAAGTTAAAATGTCCCCCCCCCCCCCTCTCTCTCTCTCTCTCTCTCTCTCTCTCTCTCTCTCTCTCTCTCTCTCTCTGTGTGTGTGTGTGTGTGTGTGTGTGTGTGTGTGTGTGTGTGTGTGTGCGCGCGCGCGTGGGGGTGGGGGCAAATGCCTTGCAATTAATATTGGATGGGATTATCTGTAATCCAGAGGACAAGAACTCTTCAGAAAATTTGCACTCTTTATTGTCTATTAGCTAATAACTTGCTTTTTTTGTGTAACATGAAATAGGATACATAAAACCAATAAAGACAAATGACAAGGCAGACAGTACACATTTCTTCAGTCCTTAAGTTCTAGCATTTTTCTCTCTCTAACCTTGCTACAGCTTTACATGGTGCCCTTTCCTTTCTGCGAAATCTATTAACTCATCAAACTTCTTCAAATGTTTTCCCACATGAAAAAAACGAAATATCATTGCCTAATATTGAAAAAGCTGTTAATACAAACAGTACCCAAGACTGGTGTGTTTTCTCAATCTGGTTACGTCTATTTTGTCACTGTCTTCTAGATAAAACAAAATAGGCCTGTCTAATATTGCAGGAATTGTAACACACAACAAATAAACAGACTGTTTTATCACAAATGGTCACTTTTTTTAACACGACAGAATATAATTCACGAAGTACCAATATCAAATGTCTATTAGGCCTACTACAAGCACAAAGCTTTATGTTCGGAAATAGTTTCACATTTCATTCATACGCTCCAGCTTCTCAAGCTGGAGATCAAAAAGCAGTAGTACGAAATTTTTATACAAATTTGGAACTGTCATATTCTTTCATAATTTGTGTGACGTCCCCGTTTCTTCTCCTTCCTCGTTATAACAAACAATCTTGTCACCACTAATTCTGTAACTATTCCTGCCAGTGTCAAAACTTATTCTCCAGTTAATTTCACTAACTCTGCCACAATCAACTGCTTAGTTATCCTGTGTTTATTCTCCGGTTATGTGTTCACACAATGCTACTCCAAGAATAGAACTTAGGCAGCTGCTACCAGGGTTTGTACAACTGGCAATTACTAGTGTAGCAATCTGGCCAAAAATTATCTATCAAAAATTCATTTTCTTGGATACACCGAGAAGATAATACATAATCTTTCTTGCCTGTTATTCCTGTTAGTAGTTATTTCTGCTCTGGTAGTCTGAATCTATGGATTTAGTTGGTAATTATAACAATGCTGATCATTCAGAAACCCAGTCAATCACATAAACAAACAGCGACTGACATTCACCTGTTCGGCTTTATTCCGCTCAGCTCGTATAGCCCCATCCCCTTCTGTCTGCATGAAAGCTTATTTCCAGATGCATCGGGGATTCCCCTTGCAGATACATGACGTACACTATGCATGCATTCAAAAATCAACTTATGATCCCTTCAGAAATAAACTTATAATATGTTTATAAATGTTCAAAAACCAACAGGGATGCATTTCAAAATCATATGAATAATCGATAGACCAACATGTGCTGGATACTAAGCACATTGTGAAAAAAGGCTTTTTCCTCAAGAATATGAATTCTTGCCACCAGGGGCAGATATTCCTGTTTGCCCCCATTGAATCTGGCTGCTTGTGCACGCCAGTAAAATTTTTCTGGGTAGCATCCTGCTGCAACTGCTTATACAGCTAACAGCCACACTTCTGCAGCCAGAAACGGGAGAAAGTATCACACATGCACGGCTATCTGCGCACATGCCTGAGCCTGCTCGCAACTGCTCAAATGAATCTAATGTAAACAGTTGTGATGTCACATTCATCGGAGGCAATTAGTTGTTTTGAAGCATTGCACAGTCTTCCTAAAGCCTTTGACACATTTTGCTGTTGGCAGATGCTTGTGTGAGTACTGTGTTTTATTGTTGTATATGGGGCATTTCATTTACAACTTAAGTTTTATTTTCGTTTTTCTTTTTTTTTCTCTTGTTCTTAGTTTATTGCTGTAATATTGTTCTGCAGTAGCAGGATACAGTAGCATCCTTTGTTACAGTATTGTTTCTTACCAGGTAAAATTACAAAACTTTAACTGAAAAATAAAACAAAACAAAAAATTCTCGAAATTCTAAAAAATTTCCGGGTTTTTCCGGTTTTCTCCCGGAAGAAAAAATTCCCGGGTTTCTCCCAGATCTCCCAGGTCGTATACACCCGGTATATGCTAGATGGTGTATAAACTTATACTGCTATTGTGGGAGTTGGCTTCATCTCTAACATCTTTATCTACTTACTTTACAACAAATGTTTCACATGAAGTAATTTTTGATTCCATTTTAGGTTTGACCTCCATTTTTCAAAACTTCCTCCTGTAGTGTGGACCAATTGGGGAAGGGATCTTAAATACTGCCAACTGCCTACAGTGTAAAGGATCCTCTGCACAGAGTAACTGCAGAGACTTAAAATATTTGCTTAAACACAGTATTGAATCTTGTGTGGTGGGGTTATTATGTTCCCTTTCTGTACAGTCCGCTGACAACTCAGTGGTCTAGAGCTTCTGTAAAGTTTGGAAGGTAGGAGACGAGGTACTGGCAGTAGTAAAGCTGTGAGGACGGGGCGTGAGTCGTGCTTGGGTAGCTCAATTGGTAGAGCACTTGACCGCGAATGGCAAAGGTCCCAAGTTCGAGTCTCGGTCCGGCACACAGTTTTAATCTGCCAGGAAGTTTCAACTCAGTGGTCTCACTTCTGATGCCTGAGCTGCTATCTTCCCAAGCATGCCAAAGAGTAGATGCCCATGACCTTGGGGAACCTGGATTCACAGGAATGGCCATTGTGCCAGATGACCTTTGCTGTGGCCAGGTGGCAGCTGTGGGGAGAGCCCTCGATTGAAGTAGCTGGTATCAAGGCAGACATTATGCACTAGAAACACTTCAAACTAAACCAACATAATGGCCCTACTGAGCTGCCTACCTCAACAGATAGGTATAGATCAGTATTTCTGTAAGTGGTCTTTATCAACCTCTTGGATCGATTTGAACCTGCAAGGGGTCCATGTCAATGGAAAAAAAAAAAAAAAAAAAAAAAAAAAAAAAAAAAAAAAAAAAAAAAAAAAAAAAAAAAAGGAACTGAAAATGCATCAGATGTAAATGGGGGTCAATGAAAGTGGTTGCCATTTAGGTAGGTCATAAAGAAAATTCCAAATTTTTCTCACAGCAATGAAGCTTGCCCCAATGTATGCCAGCGTGTGTCTCATCGACTAAGAGAGAAGATGGAGCCACTACTTACTTTTACTCTCCTGCTTGCAACATTCAGCAATATTATTAATTATTTTTATGGTTCCAGTCCTTAGAGTACTAGCCCCTGCTCTTCTCTGAGGAGTGGACAGAGTATTTGGCACTGCCAGTAAGGTGCCATGAACCATTTCATCAGTCATAGAGAGATGTATTACTCTGCAACACTACATAACATAACAATTATCTCGCAGTGGCTTCACATGCACTGTTACATTGCATAGGTTGGCAGTCAGTGGGTACAAAGTTCGAGTGGGCTGAACTGACCGACTTATGCCAATCCTGAACTAGTGTCCTTGTTCATCTCTTTGTGAACAGTTTATAGTTAAGTAATGTGCAAGTCGAAGAGAATCAATGTATGTTGTTTTGGAGAGGTGGTGGAAAATATCCTTTTCTTTACCTTTTTTTTGTAGTTCCTTACATCTGCCAAGAGATACCCAAATCATTTTCTGAATATGAGAGGGCTAATTTTGATTGCTACATCTTGTCATATTTACCAAAATAGTTTAAATTTTGTTAACAGATAACTGATTCTAAGCATAGCAGAATCTAAAAAGGAACATAGATAGTAAATTGTTGATTATTTGAAGTTTTGACTCATTCCATCATTCTTGGACCAATGATTACCTAAGTGCATTTTATGCAACAAGTGCATTTTATGCAACGAAGTGTTAAGCATAAATGCTATGAAATCATCTGAAGAAACAACCGAGGATCATTTGAGAACATGTCACTGTGATAAAAAGAGGCAAAAAACTTGAAATACTTTCAAATACTTAATGATAAATTTCATAAGAGACATTTGAGAACATGTCACTGTGATAAAAAGGGGTGAAATACTTAATGATAAATTTCATAAGAGACCAGCAGTAGACAGCATTTTTACTTTGACATCACAAAGAGATTCTGTTGATTTGTGAATGTCTTAAAAAATCTAGCTACTTGCAGCAAAATCTGGAAAACTGTAGACTATTGGGGAACAGTTAATTTTGCCTGCCACTGAAGAAGTTTTAAAAACTGTTCTACACAAACCTGTTTACAATATACTCAAAAGATTTCCTTTGAGCACAATACTGAAATCAACTTGTGTAGTTACATGCAAATGACCAATTTCTCCATACAAATGGATGAGTCAAGTTTATCTGGTAAATTAAGCATTATTAGTATTATAAATTTGTTTTATTATGGACCAAAAAATCCACAAATAGCTGCTGTTCATGAGAACTGTGGGAAAAACCAGTAAAGGCGAATCAGTAGCTAATGTTTCGAAAGATTATTTCGTCGAAAAAGTGATCCCATTATCAAATACGATGTCAGCAGCAGCAGGTGGAGCACCTAGCACATTTGGGTGCTATCAAGGAGTTATAAGCTATTTAAAACAAAATGTACCCAGGGTGTATGCAGTACACTACGTCAACCGTCAACCACAGTTAGATGCTAAAAATCTGAGTAGTAGACAGCATCAATCTCTTAAATTTGTCATTAGCACAGCAAATTAATTTCGAAGTGAGGTGTTGCATTCTAGGTTATGTACATACCTTTGTAATGCTGATACTTCATCACAATGAAATGCGCAGGGTGTAAAAAAGCTTATGTTTGACATGATTTTTCTGACTTCTTGAGACTGTTTTAGACTTTCTGGGCACTAAAAATCCAATTTTAAAAGGAAATCTAATCAAATGGAAACCATACATCGCTTATTTAACATACTTGTTTTCTAATTTTAATGAGGTTAACTTGCCATTGCAGTGTGACAGTCTAAATTTGATAAAAACAAGTCCACAATTTCAGTTTTTCTTCCAAAATTAATCCAACAAACACTGGAGAGAGCAAATTCTTCCAGTTTCTGTCACAGACAAACTGCCAGAATGATCGCATTTCAATGTACGTTCAACATTTAAATATCCGTCGCACCGACTCTGAAATTAGATTTGATTTTGACTGTGGAAAAATCTGTGGATTATCAATCAACACAGTGAAGTTGGAGAAATGAATGTCATAGTGCAAGAAGAATTGATGCCAATAGTCACTAATGAAAAACTTAAAAGTACAGTTTATAATGGAATACGGGCAATTCTGGCTACACAGACTCAGGCTCATACCTCCCATTAAAAGCATTTTTATTAGTTTTACTAGACCTGCATTTTGTGTCACTAAAGTAACAAACACATAAAACTTAACTTTTTTTTAGTTTTTTGCTCTACTTTTCTACAGTTAAACCGATCCATTTGAACTGCACAGTATTAGCTGTTGGAAACACACTTCAGGTTGAGGAATTTGTGAAACTTAAATGTATGTAAGGCAGGACCCTATCTAAAATAGGAAAAATTGGCATATGGTCTGTGAGATGAAAAAGTCTAGCAACCTCTAGGAGAATGTAAAGATTTCAATACATACAGTTACAAACCAACTGCTTTCCCTACACCAGCTACCCCACAAGAAGAGGGACATGCATGAAGACTGGGAACAAAACAATTTATTACACACACTGTGCACACTAGAAAGTGCAGAGATACTTTTACAGGGATGAAACAGTTATTTTTCACACAACAAATGGAAGATAAATTTGGAGAAGCAGACACACTGGAAAAAAATGCGAAGTGGATTACTACTGTTAAAAGTATCTCCTGTCGTCTAGTCTCGAGCACATAAGACGTGCGAAAAGACTGAGGGAGTATTGTTCCAGCTAGAACTTCGAATACTGTACAAGGAGTTATCTACTACAGAGACCTCAGGATCCAGACAGACAGAGAGCTACGAGGTAATCTAGAATGGCGATTGTCCGACGGACAGTGTTAAAAAAAATATCCGAATGGAGACTAGGGCTTTCATCTCAGTTTTTGAAAGAATGTCCTCAAATAAAAAGTTCAAAGTTACAGTGTACAGATGTGACGTGAAAACTTACGTCTCACTGCCGACGAGATATTTTCGACGCTTACATTCTGGACGCACTGTCCGACTGAAAGGCAGACCCGAAATTTGACAACTGTCGCAGATCACTTCGTAAAGGTCCCCGTGCAAACAGCCAGCTACCCGAGTAAACTGTGCGCAACATCATTCTCCGTGTCCACCATTTAGCTCAATACTCGAAAGGTAAAATAAAATACAATAATATAAAACCACAAACTGTCTCTCACGTACAGACGTGAGAAGAAAATACGAGCACACACATCTAGTCAGTACGATAAATTATGCAAAAGTCACAGCTATCACCTCATCTTCTTTCAAAATGCAATTTATCATCTGCTGTAAAACAAGAATGTGCAACAAAATGAAACATTATTTGCAAGAGAGATCCCTATCCCTTCGGAGTTCCAATCTTACAGTGCCAGCACAAGCCCACCGGCAGAAACATTTTCTCATTTTGTATCCCTCCGACGACACGAGGGAGGAAATCCCACTCCACAGCTTTTCCCTTCCAAAATATATGTGGCATACAATCAAAAACAAGTCACCGGACAAAAAAGATTACGGCACTGGGCCGAAGAAGTGACATATCGTCTTCTTACCCCGATCTACAACCTGAAGAACTACACCGAGAAAAACAGCTAAAAGAAAGAAAAGCCCAAAGAAAAAAGAATACAGCACAGAACTAATTCAACAGTTGTTATGCAACCAGAGCTCTCACTGACGGCTGACGACTCCACGGACAGTACACCGATCGCACAGGACTAATCTGCAGACAAACACACTGCAGACACGCAGACACACACACACACACACACACACACACACACACACACACACCAGCTTCACCTTCACTGACTACACCACCTTTTCCTTTTCAGTGATTTTACAATGGAACTCCAACGTCTACTCTCCCCACCTGGAACATATTCACCAATTAATCACAAACCCACAGTACTGACGGTGTCGAACTGCAGCCTCACGTGTCAGTTTGTCCGTACGGTACCGTCATATGCCAATTTTTATTTAATGTGTGACTCAAAATTTATTTCCCAATCTTTTCACATCTAACATTTTATTAGAGAAATGTATATAACGACAATAATTTTACATTTGTCTGTTACCGAGATAATAATAATGTCCTTTTGCTCTCCTGTAGAACTGAATTTTTTTTACATACGAGGTCGCCATTCGGCACCACCAATACACGTACGACGACAATACGGAAACGGTAGACTGCAACTCACCGTATAGTGGAGGTGTGTGGCCACAGACGGGCACAGTGAAAACTATTGTCAAAATATTAAAGCTTTCAGATGAAGTTCTTTTACATTAGAAAACACACACACGTTCACACGAGAACACGCGACCGCCGTTTGACGGCACCGGAGCTCGACTGCGATTGTTTCTGGTGGAGCATTAATATGCTGGAATGTGTGGTGGAGGTAAGGAGGCAGCATGAGCTGGTGTGGGGGAAGGTGCTAGTGCTGTCTGGCAGAGCATGCAGGGACAGCATAAAGCTGTTAGGTGCAGTATCGGGAAGCAGTGCTGTGGAGGGTAGGTGGGAGGCAGGACTAGTAGAAGTTTAAGTTGGGCCACGGGGTTTAGAGCAATGAAGAATTTCCACCCGTGCAGTTCAGGAAAGGGTCCTGTTGGTAGGTAACCGGAGATAAGGATGTTCACCCTTTTGCTGCAGAATTCTCGTGCATATTCTCACTTCGAATATAACAAAATTCTGCACGACGGAAAAGCTTTCGTCTGCTAATCTGCACAGTTTTAGAGAAAGCACCCGTGGTGCTCAGCTCGCCTTTTTCTCACACGATATCCTGCGCACTGTGGACTAATGGCAGATTCTGTAGATTTCCACACTGCAGCCCGATATGACGGTACGAGCATACAGAATAGGTTCCCTAATATGTGAGTGGGTCGAACACTTCTCCGACACTTCGGGGCCCGAACCCGAGTGCAGGTCGAGATGCGACTCCGTGTTAAAGAGACTACGCGTGAGTACGGGACGAGCCGAGATTTTCTATACGTGCGAGCCACCTGCCACTCAAAAACTGGACTTACTTCGTACAAGAACAACGTACGGACGCCTCGAGACCTGCCCGCCGATCGGTGCTACCTTCTGTTGTCAATTTCTAGAATGATTTCCAAAGGAACACTAGCAAATGTAACAGCCGCCGTCACGACGGGTCGAGCCGATACGATCGCACCGATGTAATTTTGTCTGTTTACTTGATAGTTTCACAGTTTGCTGTACTTCTACTACAAATAAGTCACGTTTGGTCAGTGAGTGAGACATTTTGAAAGGTTCCGGAGGAAGAACTTTCACAATAATTCGCCTTGCTCTTTTTCCTCGGAACGACGATCGTACTTTCTGTAGTTATTTTTTCGTACTTTCTGTCATTATTTTTTCAAAATTTGTAATCTATCATAGAACTAGTAAATACGTAAAATAAATCTCTAAGCTCGCCCATTTTTTAGTACGTATTAGTCTCGATGAAACAGCAATTACATACGTGCTAACAGAATGCGATACGTTGTCCTCGGGGGAGACTGTTTGTCAGAGACGAGGGCATTGACAGGGGAGCCCCAGGGAAATATGATAGGACTGCTGTTATTCTCCATATACATAAATGATGTGATGGGATGAGCAGCAATCTGCAATTGTCTGCTGATGATGCTGTGATGTACAAGAAGGTGTCCAAGTTGAGTGACTGTAGGAGGATACAAGATGACTTAGACAGAACTTCTATACAGGGTGATGAATGGCAGCTAGCTCTAAATGTAGAAAAATGTAAGTTAATGCAGATGAGCAGAAAAAACAAACCCATAATGCCAAAATACAGAATGATAAGAGTCCCACTTGACATAGTCACATCATTTAAATATTTGGGTGTAACACTGAAAAGTGATGTGAAATGGAATGAGTATGTGAGGATTCTGCTAAGGACTCTGTTTATTGGCAGAATGTTGGGAAAGTGTGGTTCATCAGTAAAGGATACCGCTTACAGGACACTAGTGTGAACTATTCTCGAATACTGCTCGAGAGTGGGATCCCCACCAGGTTGAATTAACAGAAGAAATCGAAGCAATTCAGAGGCAGGCTGCTAGGTCTGTTACCAATAGGTTCTATCGACGTGCAAGTATTAGGGAAGTGCTTCGGGAACTTAAATGGGAATCTGTAGAGGGACACTATAGAGAAAATGTAGAGAACCAACATTTGAAGCTGACTGCAGAATGATTCTATTACCACTGATGTACATTTCACGTATGGCCATGAAGGAGGAGGAGGAGGCGAGAATAGTGTTTAATGTCCTGTCAGTAACAGGGTCATTACAGACAGAGCATGAGCTCAGATCAGGGAAAAATGGGAAGGGAAATTGGTTGTGCCCTTTCAAAGGAGCCACACCAACATTTGCCTGAAGCAATTCAGGGATATCATGGAAAACCTAAATCGGAGCGGCCAGATGCAGGTTTGAACTGTCACCCTTCCGAATGTGAGTCCACTGTGCCACCTCGCTCGGTTAGAGAAGTGAAGAAGTGGTAAGAGAAATTAGGGCTCATAAGGAGGCACAGAAATAGTTGTTTTTCCTGGTCTCTATTTGCGAGTGGAACAGGAAAGGAAATGACTACTAGTTGTACGAGGTACCCTCCACCACACCATATATGGTGGCTTGCAGAATATGTAAGCAGGTATAGATGTTAACTTCTTACCTTCTCAATTTCTTCCAAGTCACTTCTCAACTGTCCTTCTAAGGACTTAAGAGTTGCAAGTGATAACGATTTCAGTTCAGATACTCTCCTCAGACCATGCAAATACGGACTTCCTTGTAAAAGATCAACCTCCTTTTGAAGTGCTTTTGCTTGTGATAGTGCCTGAAAAAAGATGTTCTGCATCAGGACATGCCATACCATATTTTTCCACTGCCACAAAGTGTTCTACCTGTGTTTAGTCCATATTATTTTAATTGATAGATGAAAACAATGAATTATACCAGCATTACCTTTACAAAATAACTTGTCACATAGAATGGAAAATCTGAGATGAAATATGGTAACAACAAAATGAAAGAGGATAGACTACTATCAACCATAGATGAGGTGTTTATTGACAGACATGCGCTATAAACATTGACTCGATATATATATAAGCTTTTATATACAATTAGCTTTCTATTCCACCAATGCGACTACAATAACAATCTTCTTTCAACGTGTCTGTCTGCCGCTCAATGGCTCTTCTATGTGGTGAGTACAATTTACCTTATTTCATATGGTTAAACAGTGGAAAAACCAGGATGGAATAGTGACAATATTATGAAAAGAATAGACTGCTAATCACCACACAGAGATGCCGAGTCGCAGACTGGCACAACATGTAGACTGCTATACACGTGAGCTTTTGTGCAAAAGGCCTTCTTCTGAAGTAGATAACACATACACATTCATGCAAGCAATGTGGGTGGTGGGTGTGGGTGGTGGGAGTGCAGAGGTGGCCAGGACAAGGAGGGGGGGGGGGGGAGGACAGCAGGGTAGGAGGGAGGGGGGGGGGGGAACAGTAAAGTGCTGCTTCAGGGAGCATGCAGGGATGTGTAGCACACAGAATAGAGCAGTTAGGTGCAGTTGGGAGGGAGGGGATTAAATAGGGGAGCAGAGTGGAAAATGTGGGAAGTTGGAGAAGGGAAAAAGGAGATTCTGGGTGCACTGGCGGAATAGGAGACTGTGCAGTGCTGGAGTAGAAGCAGGGGAGGGAGAAATGGGACTAATGAAGGTTGAGATCAAGGGTTGTTATGGGAACACGATGTTGTCGGTAGCAGCAAGGAACTAGATGGCACAGGCTGGAAAGCAGCGACCGAAATGAAGAACACTGTTGGGCAGCGTGCTCCGCAACTGAGTGGTCCAGCTGTTCCTTGGCGACAGTGTATCAGTGGACATTCGTGCAGACAGACAGCTCGTCTGTTGTCGTGTCTGCGTAGAACACGGCACAGTGGCTGTGTAGATCACACGATTGCTTTCACAAGTACCCTGCCCACTGCCGGGATAGGTCACGAGCAGGACTGGCGTAGGGATGGCCTCAGATATTGCACAGGTTCGGTGGGCCACCCATTACACATCGAGAAGTCCCTTCCGTACTCTCTAGCCACCTGTGGCCGTCACATCTGTTGTGACAAGCTTCCACACTTGTAAAGAAACAAATCTCCTGTGCCTTATCTTTCCCGTCACCCACCATCTCCCAGAGTCCCACTATCCTGCCACAAAGGAGCTCGGTACCAAGTCACATTCTCTATCAGGTTTTCGAGTACCTCTCATCGTGTCCTAAAACGAGGAATTTCTATCCACTATCCTTCTCCCCCATCCTCCCATAAGGGTATTCTGCTGCTCGCTGAACCTACACAATATCCTAGCCCAAACCAACTCCACACCTTCTACCTTCTCCCAACCTCTCGCCTCACATCCCTATAATAGACCTAATGCGAGACCTGTCCCGTACGTACTCCCACCACCACCGCCGGGCAGACCTATTGGTGGAAGCTGTTGTGTGATCTACGAGCTAAGTTGCAATCCCTGTGCTGTGCTCTACACGGGGATGACATCTGACAGCTGTCTGTCCGTACGAATGGCCACCGACAAAAGCGACCGTGAGACAGCAGGACCACCCAGTTGCTAAGCACGTTGCTCGACACAACATTTTTCACTTTGACAACTGCTTCACAGCCTGCGCCATTTGGTTCCTTCCTACTGACAGCAGCGTTTTGGAAATGCACAGGTGGGAAACACCAATCTATCTCACATTCTCGGACCCATGACCTCGACCTTCATTAGTCCTTGTCCTCCACTCACCTATCCCTCCCCAGCTTCCACTCCAGCACTGCACAGCTTTCTACTCTTCCAATGCACCCACGGTCTCCTTTTTACCCTCCCCTACTTCCCACCTTCCCCCCCCCCCCTTTCCACTGTCTAACCTCCCAACCGCACCTAGCTACCCTACCCTGACCCAGCCACTTCGCCATATGCTCCCACAAGCAGCACTTTACTGTCCCCCAACCGTACCCCACTGTACCTCCCCCTCCTCACCCCATCCACCTCCGTGCCCCCCACCATTCAGACTGCTTCTCCCATTATGCACAGTTGCTCGCAGTACAGCCGTATCGGCCAGGAACAGAGGTCACGAGTTTGTGAATTGTGCTTCCGTGACTGTGTGTGTGTGTGTGTGTGTGTGTGTGTGTGTGTGTGTGTGTGTGTGTGTTGTTCACTTTAGAAGGAAGTCTTTTTGTTGTGCCTGTCTGTAACTCACACACAAAGAGAGAAAAAGTACACTGGTATAAAATAGTTAGCACAAAATACCTGCTAACATTCCTCAGCAAACAAAATGTTAATACCATTTTATCACGTAACAGCTTGTGATAATGATGACAGCTTGTGATGATGACGATTAGTATTAGGTCCTGAAGACAGATGTGCTGGTAGCAAAGTTTCAACTGCACTTGAATTTTAATATGAGCCTATCTGGTTTCATAATTGCAGAATAACAAAACAAACATGTAATAACTTAATGGTATCCATTGTTGGATATTCACAACTACAATAAATATATTTATAGCAAATATTGATCTTCAATCATTAACAATACAAAAGAAAGATAATGATGAAACTGCCATTCTATGAGGATACATTCTAACATGTCACACTGTTGAGTTGTATACACAATTCAAGTAAATAACATCTGCACCAGTATGTCACAAACATGTGGCTTTTTCATGTGCAATACTGTGAAGACGCAGAGAATGTGGTATAAACGACACTTCAAAATAATAGATATAAACCGTACTACTTGATGACTGTTGATAGTCAACTCCCCAGTTTCCATTTCTCAAATGTGAAGTATGATAGGAGCTTTTTTGAAGTTGTTATTAAAACCATAACAGACAATGTTTTCTTATTGAACAAGTTTACAGCACCTGTACTGGTTAAACAGTGCTTGTGAAAGAGATACAAAGAAATGGACAGCAATAGGGATGAAGCTAATCTGAATGGAATATGCTGATGACATCGCCTCCATGAGTCAGAAGACACAATGGTGAAGGCAGTGAGAGAGTTTTTATCTGTCATCAGTCTTTTAACTAGTTTGATGCAGCCTGTCCAGAACCAACCTCTTCATCTCAAGAGTAGTACTTACATTAAATGTCTTCAATGGTATGCTAGCCATATTCCCTAAAGTTTTCACCATATAGAGCTCCCTTTAGTACCACTGACGTTAGTTCTCGATTCCTTAACATGTATCCTACCATCCTGTTCTTATTTTTGTCAGTGTTTTCCAGATATTCCTTCCCTTGTCTATTCTCGAAGAACCTCCTCATTTCTTATAGTATTAGCACCACATCTCAAACTCTTTGATTCTCTTCTTTGCTGGTTTTTCCACAGTCTGTGATTCACCTTCATACAATGCTGTACTACTAACAAACATTCTCAGAAATTTCTTCACTCCTCTTCTTGCTTGATACTAACACACTACTTTTAGTGAGAAATACCTTCTTTGCTTGTGCTACTCTGCTCCTTATATTCTCCTAATTTCATCTGTCATTCACAATTTTGCTTCCAAGATGGGATAATTCTGTAACTTTGTCTACTGCTTGGTCCCAAAATTTGGTGCCAAGTTTATATATCTTATCATATTTCTGCTAATCCTCGACACTTTTGTTTTTATTTGGGTTATTCTCAACCTAAATTTCATGCTCATCAGACAGAACTCTTCATCTGACAATTCTTTAATGCTTCCGTAGTTCCAGTGAGGCAGCAATATCATGAAAGCTTATCATTGATATCCTTTCACCTCCAATCTTCTTTCTTTTATTTCCATCAAAGATTCTTTGACAGATACATTATCAAACATAACATCAGAACTGTCTTTCTGTCGCCTTTACCTTTCCTACAGGCAAACTAATTGTCACATAACAAAGCCTCAATTTTCTTTTCCATTTTTCTGTAAATTATTCTTGTCAGCAGCTTGAATGTATGAGCTGTTAAATTAATAGTTCTGATACATGTAGTGACATGTGATACTACTTGCATTTATTTGCACTTGCCACATTCAGGATTGCACGGATGATATTTTTCCAAAGTCTCACAGCATACACTATGCAATCAAAAGTATGTGTGCACCCCCAAAAACAAACGTTTTTCATATTATGTGCATTGTGCTGCCACCTACTGCCAGGTACTCCATATCAGCGACCTCAGTAGTCATTAGACATTGTGAGAGAGCAGAATGGGGCGCGCTGCGGAACTTACGGACTTCGAACGTGGTCAGGTCATTGGGTGTCACTTGTGTTATATGCTTGTACGCGAGATTTCCACACTCCTAAACATCTCTAGGTCTGCTGTTTTGAATATGATAGTGAAGTGGAAATGTGAAAGGGCATGTACATCACAAAAGCGTACAGACCAACCTCGACTTTTGACTGACAGACACCGCCGACAGTTGAAGAGGGTCGTAATGTGTAATAGGCAGACGTCTATGCAGACCATCACACAGGAATTCCAAACTGCATCAGGATACACTGCAAGTACTATGAAAGTTAGGTGGGAGGTGCAAAAACTTGGATTTCATGGTCGAGTGGCTGCTCATAAGCCACACATCATGCTTGTAAATGCCAAACGATGCCTTGCTTGGCGTAAGGAGTGTAAACACTGGACGATTGAACAGTGGAAAAACGTTGTGTGAAGTGACGAATCATGGTACAATCCGATGGCATGGTGTGGGTATGGCGAATGCCCGTTGAACGTCATCTGCCGCCCATGTGTGGTGCCAACAGTATAATTCGGAGGTGGTAGTGTTATGGTCTGGTCATGTTTTTGCAACCCTTGTTGTTTTGCATAGCACTATCACAGCACAGGCCTACATTGATGTTTTAAGCACCTTCTTGTTTCCTACTGCTAAAGAGCAATTCGGGGATGGAGATTGCATCTTTCAACACGTTCGAGCACCTGTTCATAATGCACGGCCTGTGGAGAAGTGGGTACACAACAATAGCATCCCTGTAATGGACTGACCTGCACAGAGTCCTGACCTGAATCCTATACAACACCTTTGGGATGTTTTCGAATGCCGACTTCATGCCAGACCTCACCAACCAACATCGATACCTCTCCTCAGTACAGCACTCCATGAAGAATGGGCCGCCATTCCCCAAGAAGCCTTCCAGCACCTGATTGAATGTATGGCTGCGAGAGTGGAAGCTGTCATCAAGGCTAAGGATGGGCCAACACAATAGTGAATTCCAGCATTACTGACGGAGAGTGCCACGAACTAGTAAGTCATTTTCAGCCAGGTGTCCAGATACTTCTGATCACGTGGTGTATCTCTAGCCTCACCGATTCTACACACCGATGTAAACAATCATTTGGTTGCTGCTTCCCCCAATAATTTAAAAAGTCCTGAAGGAATGCGATCTATCTGCTTTGCCTTATTTGATTAGAAAGTAGGTGTATTTCAAAGTACTGTCAAACTTTCCGACTTTGATACTGGAGCTCCCACATCTTACCAACTGGCTCCCATTCCTTCATCTTTCACATGCAGCCCCTATCTGCTCTCTCCTCTATGTTTAACAGGGTATTCCTGCTGCAGTTGTAGTTTTGACACCTTTCTTTCTAATTTCACCAAATGTTGTTTTGACCTTCCTGTATCTCAATCTGTCCTGATGAGAACTTCCTTTACGATTATTCTTCCTGTAGCCATTGTACGTTAACTACCCTTCACTTCCTACTGATTTCATTCCCAAGAGAATTATACTGCTCTATTCCAGTCTTTTCCTGAACATTTTTGTACTGCCTGCTTTCATCCATCAGTTGAAGAATGTCTTCTGTTATCCAAACTTCTTCAGAGTTATCTTCTTTTAACCTGTATTTGTCTGTCCAACTTCTATGATTGCCCTTTTTAATTACACCCATTCCTCTTAAACTGAAGTGTCTAGCGAGACAATCACAATCTCTATAACCTAAGAGATCTTCAAACACACACCACCATTCCTCAGTACTTCAGTATCCCACTTCTTTCCATATTCATCATCATCATGTGGGGTCGGTGATGCTTTGCTGGATATTTCTCTTCCATAAATGTCAATCCAGTGCTTCCTTTCTGAGCCATCCTTTCTCCCTTAGGTACCCTACTACCTTCACCTTCCATCTCAGTTTCAGTCTTCCTCTTCTCCTTGGTTCTTCGATTTCTAGGTCTTCAATTCTTCTCCCCACATAGTACTCCCCTCTTCTCTGCACATGTCCATACCATTTTAGCCTACTTTCTTGGATCTTCTTCCCTATGGGCCCCACTTCCACAGTTCCCCCAATGTACACATTCCTTGGTCTATCCTTTCGTGTCACCTCACTCGTCCACCTTAACATTCTCATTTCTGCCACTTCCATCTTTTTCTCTCGGGCTTTTGAAATTTGCCAAGTTTTTGCGCTATACAGCATCGCAGGCCTCACCACAGATTTGTAAAGCTTTCCTTTCCTTTTGCAGCTAACCTTCTTATCATACAGTACTCCACTGTTTCCTCCAGTTCATCCATCCACTATTTATCCTGTGCTGTATTTCGGCCTCCAGTCCTCCATCACTTTGCACGTAAGAGCCTAGGTATTTGAATTTATTGACTAGCATCAGTTGCTCTCCTTGCAGGTTAATATGTAGGTCTTTGGCATCCTTTCTACACATATACAATGTTTTCACCCTGCTAATTCTCATTCCCCTTTCCTCTAGAGCTTTTCTCCACTGTTCAAGCTAGTCTTGAAGTGCCTCCTGGGTGGGTTCACAGATTGCATCATCGGCAAACATCATGCTCCGAGGTGCCTCTTTTTTCACATCTTTGAATGGTACATCCATGACAACATCAAAGAGATATGGGTGGAGGGCAGATCCCTGGTGTAGTCCTACTCTCACTAGAGATGCCCTTGTTGCACCTGCACTGCCTCTGACTTGTGTCATTGCACCTTCATACATGTCTTTACCACCATGATATATTTTTCTGGCACGCATTTACTTCTCAGACATCTTCGTATCTCTTGCCTCGGTAATCTGTCATATGCCTTCTCAAGTTTGATAAAGGCCATATGCAGTTCAGCTTGTACTTCTCTGTGCTTCACCATCAGCTGCCTTAGTGCAAATATTGTGTCGGTTGTTCCTCCTTTCCATATTGATTCTTCCTAATGATTATCTTTAACTTCAGCCTACTCTTCATCATTATTTCTCTTGTGATTCTTAAACAGTGTTTTTTTATGTTACTAGTTGGAATAATGACAATATTATGGAAAAGATAGATGCTACTCAACGTTTGGCAGATTGTTAAACATGTGTGCTTTCAGCCAAAATTCCTTCTTCTAAAGCAGACAAAATACACACACACACACACACACACACACACACACACACACACACACCTGCAAGCCGGGTGGTTTATTCTGCGTCATCGGGCCCTGCCTCAGAGACACGATGTGAGCTGTGGAAGACGGTCTTGACAATGCCGAAGACATCACGAGGAGAAGAGAAAACCTGTTATCTATGTATTCACTTGGGATCTACTAAGACTGACCAGTCTGGACACTGTCCGTATTGATGTATTTGCGATGTTGTGTATAATGAGGCAACTCTGTTATGCATGCTTACTGTTAAGTGAGAGTACAATATATGATAGCATAATATTTGTTTTGAGAATCTCACTATCAGACCTTGCTCGTCCCCCCCCCCCCCCCCCTCCCAAAATTACAGGCACATCTCCAATCAATAATCAACATTTGGCTTTAATGGAGGGGCTTCCATTGCCTTCAGCACCCTCACATCACCAATCACTGCCAATTCTTCTGTCTTGTGGGGGTACTTTTCCAGCTCGAGAGGAAGAGGGTGCCCATCCACTCCTCAGCCCTGTACGAGGCTGTCGGCAGAATAAGGCTGTTTCCTTGTATGGGAATTCTTTGATTATCATTGCTGATGATTTTTACCCAAACTTTAAGCAGCTGCTGAGATCGAACCCAGGACCTGAGTGTAGTTGGAGACATTACCCCTACCACTATACCGTGGTGTGTCTTCGTGAGAAACGTATTACTACGAATGACGTTTCAGTAAATCAGGTGATAGGGGCAGCTGCCAGCCGAATACAGTTCCTTTCTGAGTGTCACGTGCTTAATGTATTGTCTGTTTTGTCGCTGCACACTGGCACTGCAAATTATCAATCATAATTTTAAATTTATCTGAGCTATAACCCAAAAGTGAGCAGAGTTGGACTAAAAATTGACACCGAGAAAGTGCAAGTACAGATGTATCTAGAGGAGCAGCGTGGAAAAGCCCGTTACAAACTGGCGATCTCAGTTCCACCAAAGTGAAAAGTAAGTATCTCGACATACGGTTTAACGAACATGACACCTTTATGCCGGAGATAGTACGATGGTTTTTACTGCATCAAAAACAAACTTTGGCATAAAATAGGTGTCGATGCAGCACCTAAAGTCGTTCAAAAAGGAAGGCGAGGACACCGCGATGGGCACGACCGGTGGATTGCGTAACTGGACACTGTACGGCAAAAGTGTTGCCAGTGGAAAGACCTCAAGTAACACTTCTGCCTGGGGAATTCAGAAAGCAGCAGACTACAGACCAATACTAACAGGAGATTAAATCATATTGCCGAACTACAGGCAGTGTGTGTTTTCGAACAGCAAAAAAATCTGGAGTACAAACCTCATCTCTCTGTTGTTCGGCAATGCTCGCTTTCCTATTAGACTCTTCAGATTCACGCTGCCAAGCTTCACATGCAGTACGGGCCTGTGCTATTCTCTCATCCCAGGAAGCCAACTTGGATCTACTACTAGCGAGCTCCTCACATAGCCTTTGCATATGCACCTGAAAGAAACACTAGCTTTCAGCAAGAGATCCTGCCACACACAAAGTAAAAAAAAGAGATACAGCTACAGTTATATAGGAAAATACACTCTAATATACTTACATCATTAGATATACTGTTGCCCATTGACGAACTGAGAGGAAAGCTACCGATCAGCGAGGACGAGAGGTTTCCGCGACTGCTCGGTGACGTATTCTGGTGCGTTGTGAAATCGAATAAACTACTGGACCCGAAGCTATTTATTTTTGATGCACTACTACTCAATGTCATTGTGGGTGGATTTAAAAATGAGCTCCCCTATGAAAATAAAGCAGGTTGTTTACACTTACAATACACACAATAGAATTATTACATTATGAGACATAGCATAACAACAATAATTATTTTGAAACTTTGTGCAAGAGAATGTCACAGATTATCACATTAAAGAATGTGGAAATCTGAGAGCACCAAACTTCTACCTTGTTTAATAAGTAAATTAAAGGTAAGGCAACCAACACCTACAGCTGACTGACATGTGGTGCACAGTTACAAGCAAAAGGAACAGTATCTGTTGTGTGTTTCTATGTTCTAGAAATCAGCAGTTATAGGTGTATGGTTGACTTTCCTTTATTTTGCATATTATTTATTGAGGAATTTTCACTATTGTTTTTCTTTTTTCTTTACACAAGACACACATTAATTACTGCACTGTCACAAAATACTCATACAAACTTTACCTTCACACAAGAAAATGGGACTAGTGCCTCACATAGAATAATGTGGCAAGTAACTACAAGATGTATTCATATCACGGTGCTGCAATTTAAATTGAAATTCCATTTCTACATGTTTTATTTACTACCACAGTTGTCTCTCTGTATTTATCATATCGTATTCTGTCGAGAAGTTTTCAAAATCTGCTTTTTAGAGTTCCTTCTTTCATTATAGTAGTTAGTATATTACTTATGTCATATACACAAAAGCCCTGCTTTTACGTTTTTGCATTTTACATTTTCCCACTTTTTACATCCACGTTTGACCATCCCAAATGTAAGTCCTATTCCCTCAATACAATGCTTTCCCATCATTAACAATTTCATGTTACAGCATTTCCTGCATTTTAAGTACTCTTTGATGTTATCATGACCTTTAACACTGATTTTCATACAGATTCCTGCAAAAAAATCCACCCTATTCCTGCTCGAAGTCAGCCTTGGAACAAAATAGAAAATACACTATATCCGCAAAGTTATTGATCGTGTAATGTAGCATTAGTGTGGTAAGCAAGATTTTTACTGTGGGCATGCTGCATTATAGTCACCTGTATTATAGGTTCGCAGTATTTGGAAGTGTGGGAAAGTATGCTCAGTCACTGCCTAAAATGATACTCATGATCCGACAATAGCGACTCTAGCAGCAACCTTCCTACAGCTCACTGTGTTATATTACAACAGTTTTAACTTAATTTCACAGTCATTTACACAAACAAATATTGGTTTTGAAAACAGCAGTCTCTATAACGGGCTTTCACAAACTGTCATTACTTCTGCCTGAAATGCGTTAATCCGTACTAGGCATGCAATCTTATATTGGTATGACCCAATGTCAGGCATAAACATTCCTCCTCGACATGGTCTGCAACGTGATAATTTCTGCTCTCTTTCTCGCCCAGGATGTCCCAGAATCAAGTGACTGCCTTGATAGTAACAAGCTGTAGATATCATGCCTATTGTTCTCCGTTCACGAAGGTTGCCAACTTAAGTGTTTTAACCAATATTGTATTACAAGTTCTATTTATCATAATTTTATAGTGACTATCAATAAAGTCTCACATTACAACATGAATATGATTTCATGGAAGAGTACAGCTAACTGCTGTTAGAAAGAAACAAAAACAATTGATTATTTCATATTTTTTTTAAATAGGCAAAATTTAAATTGTTTCAATTTCATATTTTCAACAATATAAAGAGAATGACAAAAAGAGTAATTTATCCATTTTCGACTGTTGTGTCTCCAATGCTTTCCCATAATTTACACTTTTCTGCATTTTACAGATTAAGGCATCCCTACCAGCCAGTTTATATCTCTACCAACATTTTCTCACTACTCCAAAAGAAGGAATTCTTCTAGGAAGACTCTGGTGTTTATTCTGTGTGTCTGATGTTATCACAAATGTGTGCTACACATAAGACACTGAACACGTACTGTAAAATGGGGTGAAGTTGATGATTTTGAACTTTTAACTTACATATGACTGAAAATAATACAATTATTATATTGTTTTTGTTTCAGACGACTGGTGTTGAGCTGTAGTAATAAAACTTTTGGAGCTTATTACCTTTTGTTATAACAGATTGTCACTCAGCTTCACATCACAAAACAACTTCAGCCCACCTGAGGCGTAGGCAGAGGGGGGAGGTGGGGTTGAAATTGACTGATGACCTGTTAATAACTGTACACTCTTTATGATTGTAGGACGACATTAATTGTCCTGAAAAATTATCAAAAACTAAACAATAAATCTGGCATAATAATTAAATTTTAATACTAATTCCAGTAGGCAAACCTACGTTTATAGCATTTGTAGACTTAGAGAAAGCTTTTGACAATGTTGACTCGAATACTCTCTTTCAGATTCTGAAGGTGGCAGGGGTAAAATACAGGGAGCGTAAGGCTATTTACAATTTGTACAGAAAGCAGATGGCAGTTATAAGAGTCGAGGGGTATGAAAGGGAAGCAGTGGTTGGGAAGGGAGTGAGACAGGGTTGTAGCCTCTTCCCGATGTTATTCAATCTGCATATTGAGCAAGCAATAAAGGAAACAAAAGAAAAGTTCGGAGTAGGAATTAAAATCCATGGAGAAGAAATAAAAACTTTGAGGTTCACCAATGACATTGTAATTCTGTCAGAGACAGCAAAGGACTTGGAAGAGCAGTTGAACGGAATGGACAGTGTCTTGAAAGGAGGGTATAAGATGAACATCAACAAAAGCAAAACTAGGATAATGGAATGTAGTCGAATTAAGTCGGGTGATGCTGAGGGAATTAGATTAGGAAATGAGACACTTAAAGTAGTAAAGGAGTTTTGCTATCTGGGGAGCAAAATAACTGATGATGGTCGAAGTAGAGAGGATATAAAATGTAGATTGCCAATGGGAAGGAAAGCGTTTCTGAAGAAGAGAAATTTGTTAACATCGAGTGTGGATTTAAGTGGCAGGAAGTCGTTTCTGAAAGTATTTGTATGGAGTGTAGCCATGTATGGAAGTGAAACATGGACGATAACTAGTTTGGACAAAAAGAGAATAGAAGCTTTCGAAATGTGGTGCTACAGAAGAAAGCTGAAGATTAGATGGGTAGATCTCATAACTAATGAGGAGGTATTGAATAGAATTGGGAAGAAGAGAAGGTTGTGGCACAACTTAACTAGAAGAAGGGATCGGTTGGTAGGACATGTTCTGAGGCATCAAGGGATCGCCAATTTAGTATTGGAGGGCAGCGTGGAGGGTAAAAATCGTAGAGGGAGACCAAGAGATGAATACACTAAGCAGATTCAGAAGGATGTAGGCTGCAGTAGGTACTGGGAGATGAAGAAGCTTGCACAGGATAGAGTAGCATGGAGAGCTGCATCAAACCAGTCCCAGGACTGAAGACCACAACAACAACAACAACTAATTTCAGAGTAACACATGCAGAAAGATAAGTCTTATGCATTTGCAGCTCTCATATTTTTACTTTGTATCATTTTGGTTTAACAAACACCTTTTCAATTTGCAAAATGGGGTGTAAACAATGTTGTTGTGAGTCCTAATCCCATCGGCATTCATTAGTGCATGAGTGAATTTGGTGCTGAATTTGGATTTTGTTTACCTCTCTCTCTCTCTCTCTCTCTCTCTCTGTCTGTCTGTGTGTGTGTGTGTGTGTGTGTGTGTGTGTGTGTGTGTGTGTTTTCCCTTTTCTGTACAGTTTTTTCCACGTGTTAAATAATGTGTCTTTGCAGAGTGTCGTGTATTGATTCACAACTTGTTTACTTTCTGCTATTGCTTTTTGTATGTGGAAATTATCTTCTACATATTACAGAAGAAAATATACACTTTTGGAAAAACAACAGGAACCTAGAGAACTCAATGGAACTAGTAGAGAGACTCGAGAATGTAGGCTTACCAGACACATTAAGCGTCATGTCATTTGATGTCACACCCATTTACACTTGCATCCAATAAATGAAACAATCAACATCATATAAAGACTAAAACAACAACGAAACACACCAGATTCACACATTAATGAAATAGCAACCATACTCAAGACCATAACAGCACAAAATTACTTTATATTCAACAAATAAATTTATTTCCAACATGAAGTACTGCCAACGGATCACCAATTAGTGGCCCCCTAGCCAACATACTCATGAAAAACTTAGAGAACAAATCTTCACACACATAATAAAACCAATATACTGGTATCATTATGTACCAAACAACACACACACACACACACACAAACACACACACACACACACACACACAAACAGAACAGCTACACAATGAAATAAACAACTTACACCCACAAATTCAATTCACATTACTTAATTTTATGGATCTAACCAAATTAAAAACAAACAGCCATCACTACAAAATATTCGGGGAACCAACAACCACGAGCACCACCATTTACAATCTACCAAATCCCCCAGCTGCAAACACAAAAACGAGCTACAGATTCATGCTGCAGGGATTGAACAGAACACCCATAAGCAAACAGAATTACACACAAGAGCTGAACACAATAAGACAAATAGTAGTGGAAAATGGTTACAAGACTGATATGATAGAGAAGTTAAATCAAACGGTGGAAAATCCAGGATGGAATGTAACAGTATTATGAGACGGAAAGTTGCTACTCACCATATAGCCGAGACACTGAGTTGCAGATAGGCACAACAACAAGACTTTCACACTTAAAGCTTTCGGCTAATGGCCTTCGTCAACAATCAACAACAAACAGACAGACAGACAGACAGACAGACACACACACACACACACACACACACACACACAGAGAGATAAAAGTAAACAAAATTCAAATTTGGTGCCAAAGGCACTTGGACAAAAATAAGTGTCGATGGGGTTAGGACACACAGCAATATTGTTTACATTGTGTTCTGCGAAGTGAAAATGCATTTGTTAAACCAAAATTATGGAAAGTACATTTAATATGTGTGTGTGTGTGTGTGTGTGTGTGTGTGTGTGTGTGTGTGTGTGTGTGTGCAGTGCTCCCAGAACACAAAAGAAGGACCTATCACAAAAAACGTGAGTAATAACAAATATATACACAAAACATTTTGCCACACAAAAATCATGTTTTTAAAAATCAAGGTGGGGGTAAATTTTACATTTACATCGTACAGTTTGCAAATGACAAGCTATCAGTGGAGGACACCATACATATGGTCCTGTAAAAGCCATATAACGTAAAATCAAGTAAAGAACAAAAACGAACAACTGTCTTTAGGCCTCATTTTGTTACAACAATTACAACCCAAAAAATGTTCACTTGTTACAGTTTTTCAGTAAACCGAACCCACTGACGACGGCACACAGGTACCGAAACATATTTGGGTGACAAGAAAGAATAGTGTTTTGCATAAAATGTGAAACCCATACCCACTAATATGCAATAAGTTTAAGGAGAAAAAAATGTGATCACAAATCTGTTTCATGAAATTCTGAAGAAACACACTGTCTTATTCTTTAGCACTGAAAACTGGCTGACCACCATGTGTTTTACTATGATGACCATGAATTTTGTTTAACAGGGTTTCTTTGGGAATTTTACATTCAAGTACACTGTTAATGCTTATTTTTCCATTTAAAATTCCCGTGAGACACAGTTCTAAGACACCAAGGTTATATTTCTTCAATTTACCCTGTTTACATTTCTCCTTAAACTTTTTGTGTATTAGTGGGTTTAGGTTCCGCATTTTATGCAAAACACTATTCTTTCTTGTTACCCAAATATGTTTTGGTACCTCTGTGCCATCGTCAGTGGGCTCTGTTTACTGAAAAACTGTAAAAAGTGATCATGCGACATTTTCACACTGACAACTCTTACGATCTCAACTGTATGATGCAGCAAACAGAACTGTGTTCTATGTGGCAAATTCCTAAGATCACATACAGACACTTGCAACAATCACTTCCTCACTCCACCACTAAGATCGTTATAAACAACTGTTGACTTGTTGCTGTTTCACATTGTTGCTGCATTCATTATAACACATTTCTACTGTATTAACGAAGGTTTGTTCACAGAAGAACAACTCAAGAAAAGATATCAAACTTAACTCTGTTCCACTAAGAATATGCAAAGTTTTATTTGTGTGTCTATAAACAGGTAGGTATAATAGATTAGCTTTTGTTACTGCTCTAGTAGTCATTGTTAAGGGTCACTGCAGAACATACATAAGACCTAGACATACAAGTTGTTTTATGTTAGTCACCCGATAAAAATTTTAGCCCATTAAAAGAGTCAGTCCTGAAAATGATTAGTGTTTGGTAAAGAGGTTTGGAATATTGTACATTTAGCTACTGCAACAAAATAAGAATTTTCAAATGGTAAATGTAATAACTGAAATTTTAGTAGTTATTTAACATAAAATATTTTTTTAACTTTAGTTGACTTCACCCTATTTGATGGTAAGAGTTTTTTTTTATAATGTTCACATTAAACATAGCAATGATCATATTGCTTTAATTTTTATGAATGAATACACAGGAGTTGCAAACAACAATCAATTGACACACATCACTATGAAAAAGGTCATTACCGAATCAAGTGAATCTTGATGAGAAAACCTCGCAGCAGACAGAAAACTTGATTGAAGCTGTTGCAATGGAGATGAAGTAGACGGTGAGAAGTTTCCTAGAGAGCTTCTGCTATTCAGTGTACTGCCGGGGATGTTAACAGGCGCTGAACTGCCAAGCACACCTGCATGACAGACAATCAAACACTAATTCAATTATTCGACAAACACAAAATATTTATTATACTGATATCTGTGACAGATTTTCTCATATTTATTATTATTTTTATTATTATTTTGAGCTTTTCCTCATTGCAGAGGCTTATCTCCAACATAATAATTTACTTGGAAATTACAATACAACCCATAAACGTTCTTAAACTGTTGTTGTGGTCTTCAGTCCTGAGACTGGTTTGATGCAGCTCTCCATGCTACTCTATCCTGTGCAAGCTTCTTCATCTCCCAGTACTTACTGCAACCTACATCCTTCTGAATCTGCTTAGTGTATTCATCTCTTGGTCTCCCTCTACGATTTTTACCCTCCACACTGCCCTCCAATACCAAATTTGTGATCCCTTGATGCCTCAAAACATGTCCTACCAACCGATCCCTTCTTCTAGTCAAGTTGTGCCACAACCTTCTCTTCTCCCCAATCCTATTCAATACCTCCTCATTAGTTACGTGATTTACCCACCTTATCTTCAGAATTCCTCTGTAGCACCACATTTCGAAAGCTTCTATTCTCTTCTTGTCCAAACTAGTTATCGTCCATGTTTCACTTCCATACATGGCTACACTCCATACAAATACTTTCAGAAACGACTTCCTGACACTTAAATCTATACTCGATGTTAACAAATTTCTCTTCTTCAGAAACGATTTCCTTGCCATTGCCAGTCTACATTTTATATCCTCTCTACTTCGACCATCATCAGTTATTTTACTCCCTAAATAGCAAAACTCCTTTACTACTTTAAGTGTCTCATTTCCTAATCTAATTCCCTCAGCATCACCCGATTTAATTTGACTACATTCCATTATCCTCGTTTTGCTTTTGTTGATGTTCATCTTATATCCTCCTTTCAAGACACTGTCCATTCCGTTCAACTGCTCTTCCAAGTCCTTTGCTGTCTCTGACAGAATTACAACGTCATCGGCGAACCTCAAAGTTTTTACTTCTTCTCCATGAATTTTAATACCTACTCCAAATTTTTCTTTTGTTTCCTTTACTGCTTGCTCAATATACAGATTGAATAACATCGGGGAGAGGCTACAACCCTGTCTCACTCCTTTCCCAACCACTGCTTCCCTTTCATGCCCCTCGACTCATATAACTGCCATCTGGTTTCTGTACAAGTTGTAAATAGCCTTTCGCTCCCTGTATTTTACCCCTGCCACCTTCAGAATTTGAAAGAGAGTATTCCAGTTAACATTGTCAAAAGCTTTCTCTAAGTCTACAAATGTTAGAAACGTAGGTTTGCCTTTTCTTAATCTTTCTTCTAAGATAAGTCGTAAGGTTAGTATTGCCTCACGTGTTCCAACATTTCTTAAACTATATTTTCAAAATATTCCTCCAGGTGTTTCGATCTTGTGTATCCTCTTCCTCTGCGCCCATTCTCCTCACTGTGTGCTGTACATTTTGGAGCCAGGTGGTCATAGGTCGTCGTCTTCTTCTTCTCCCCTCCGGTTCCCACTCCAGTATCAATTTTGGTATTCTGGCTTTCTCCATTCGTCGTACATGCCCGTACCACTTTAATTTCTTCCTATCCATTACGTCATATATTCTTTCTTTTATTTCCATTCTCCTTATTATTTCGGTGTTCCTTATCTTTTCTTTTCTGTAGATTCTTGCTGATCTTCTCCAAAAGTCCAACACTAGAGCTTGTAATTTTTTAAAGTGCTTCATGTTAATTGTCCAGGTCTCCATTCCATACAGAACCACACTCTCTAATATGGATTTGTATATTAATTTTTTAGTTCTGCTCATTACATTCCTGCTCCATAAGGCTGAGTTAAGCATCCCAATGACCTTCCGTCTGCTACTAATTCTTTTATTGATTTCTGATTCTGATTTTCCCTCGATTTCTAAAATGGATCCCAAATAACAGAAAGTGTTTATCTTTTTGATTTTCTTTCCTTCAATGTATAGCTCCTCTGAATCATTAGTCAAGTATTCTGTTCTTTGGTAATTAATCTTCAAACCCCAAGTTCAGTATGCTACTGCTACTTGATTGCACATATAGTTAGCATCCTCCCCATCTTGTGTTACGACTACTTGATCATCAGCAAACAATAAATGATGTAGGTAAACTCCATCTCTTATTTCTAATCTCGTATTTATCCACACGTAAAAATTTTCTTGTTAAATTACAAAAATCTTAGGCAGGACAGGAATTAGCATTTTAACACAAGCAGTTTTACTGAAAAGGAACATTTGACAAAATCTGAAAAAGGAGAAGAAGAAGAAGAAGAAGAAGGAGAGCTCCTATGGCTATTAGAGATCTATCAGCAAGTGCTGATCATGCAGCAAGGCACTATATTATTTATTTTAACTAACTATCTATCATTAAGAGACACTAATCACTAAAGGTTAAACATGTATTTGCTTATTAAGTACTTTATCTAATAAGACACAGTGTTTAGTATCTCACTCCACACATTCATGATATATTACTACTGAATTCAAATATTTTGATCTTTTTTCTCATTAGAACCATTCAAGAACACTCTCTCTCTCTCTCTCTCTCTCTCTCTCTCTCTCTCTCTCTCTCTCTCTCTGGAGTAGTAGTTTGAAAACTAAGATTTTTTCCATATTTTCCATATCTCTCCACTGCTAAGTGTATCTTCATTTGGCATGGTTTAGTGGTCCATTCTCAAATGCAGATGAAAACTGTACATGATTTATTTTCAGTAGCAGTCCATACGAATATGTTGCTATGTGCTACCTCATATAAAAAGCATTCTTGAAAGTGCATTCTCTTTTGTCAGTATGCTCCCAAGAATTTGGTAAAAATATTTTGGTGGAACATTTTTGTAGTTTTAAGTTACAAGGTTCATTGATTACCAGAAAAAAGTAAAAACTGTCCAAGATTACTACTATTCTTCATTGATGGATGAATTTCACAAGTAACTGATAAAAAAAATCAACCCTGAGTGGCAATGTGGCAGTGAAAATATTTTCTCTCATCAGGGCGATACAACTGCCCAAAAGTCTGTGGCTGCTATGGTATTTTCTCTTGTTAGGGCAGTATGAGAGAGTAACCCCCAACCCCCCCCCCCCCCTCCTCCGCCCAAAAAAAAAAAAACCTGGAACAACATTGTTGTTGGCAGAGCTTGTGTAGTAAGGCATGTAATGCCACAAGGCATGTAATGTATAATGCAGCTCACAGCCAGTTCAGTGCCCCCTGAGTTTTTCACCTGGCTTGTTCTGTTCATCTGAAGTGACTGGTGGTTTTGCTAGCACTGTTTTGTTCTCGTTACGCTTTTTATGATGGCAAGTGTGTGTAGCTATGAAATTTTGTTTTCTACTCGGTAAAAATGTTGCTGAAGCTGTTTTAGTGTTGAAAGCGACTTACCAAGATGACACTATGGGAAAAACTCAAATGTACAAGTGGTTTGCTCAATTTAAAAATGGCGACACGTCGACTGACGACAAAACCTCATTTTGAACGTCCAATTGCTCGAATCAACAAAAATATTGAAAAAATTCAAGACCCGTGCTCACAGACTGTCGACAGACAACTGATCGACCGTCGGAGATTAGTTGGTTATCTCTGAGCTCGGTTCAGCGAATTTTAACAGAAGACAGCAGACCGGTTATTCCACCATGACCATGCAGCTGCACACTTATCCAGCTTTGTTTGACAGTTTCTGGCCAAAAACGGCACAGTTCCGCTGCCCCGCACACCTTACTCGCCTGACCTGGCTCCGTGTGACTTTTTATTATTTCCACACACGAAAAGGGGCACGAAAGGATATCAATTTGACAACACTGAAAAAGTTGAGAAAAAACCGAGGGAGGAGCTGTCAGCCATTTCTAAAGATGACTACAAAAAATGCTTCGAAAAGTGGGAGCACTGGTAGAACAAGGAAGGCGATAAGGTTGTTTCGTAAATGATTTGAAAATATATAGCTTTTTGTTTTTTGGGTACCTCCTCATATGTTTGCCCATAAGTCTGTCGCTGCTATGGTAAATGTCAAATACCTAGTACTAAAAACTGAAGTATGATATCAGAGACGATATTGTAAGACACGAGGAAATGACACATGCGAGAACATCCAAAACAAATGATGGAATTATGGTAAAAAGATTCTTATTTTTGTGCAAGATGCAATTTTTTCAGGACTTCCAGAATTTAGAAAAATGTGTGGCAGAGCCTACTGCACTAAAATACAGACTACAAACTACTTGGTGATGTAATATTCCCTTATATATTATATTTTTTGTCATTTGGTTGTCCTATTAGTCTCCAAGCCTACAGTTAGAGAAAACAAAATATTGCCTTGAGGTTTTGATACATATGACAGCATCGTCAGACTGTGGTTACCACTGATTTATTCATTTGGCAGTCTAAGCTGAACTTGGGACCCTTTCGAGCAGTCTTCTATAGTATGACACTAGCTTGGTAGCAATGGCTTGTAGTGCTTCGAGAATTTCGGGGTAAATTCTAGAAACACTTGGCTCTCCACTGTCTTGAACACCCGATACTTTAATGATGAGGGTGAGAGTCTTTTTACGGTGCCACACACATCTGTGTGTGCAGGAAGGACAGCTGTGTCAGACGAGTGGCCCCGACAAGTGGTTACCAGTAGCGCCTCGGAATTTATATAAAAAAGTCAATGAGTGTTTGTATAATGTTCCGTGGTTTGTGGTGACATGAGGACTGTTACAGAGACAGATGAAGCATGTATTGTATAGAGACTTCATGTCTTGGCTCTACATGAGGCAGAACTTATGTAATTGTGTGAGTGTTTAGTTGATTCTGACATTTATCTTGGAACCAGTTGGCTTGCTGGAGTTTGTACAGAATAACTGTTACTTTGGGATGAGAGTTGAAAATATATTGTTGTTGAACTGACAAGATTCTACGAGTACATCATTTATTTCAAGAACAGAGAGTTGGTTAATATTATTCCTGTCAACCTGATACAGTCTTCGGAGAAGAATTAAACAGTGAGAGCGATGTAGCTCATGACCCAAAGAAGAGGATCGGTTGCACACGCAACGTATGAGTCTACTGGAAGAGACACAAGAGTCGTGCAACCCAACACAGCACTGTCTCTTGTCGTCCAAGAAAGCGCTAGAATCTGGCGACCGTGACAGGACTCGAAGAAAAAGGAAAATTGTAAGCCAAAAGCGGGAAGAAGATATTTGAGTTGCCAAAGCAACCAGGCATAACAAGACTGAGAAACTGTTTCAAGTAATTGCATTGTGTCTACTGAACCAAAGGAAATTGCTGACTGCAACGGCTGCCGTTCACCGTTGCTGACTTCGTGTCTGCTCGCCGATGCCATAACCAATGTTCGAAGCTGCCGGCGCCTGTGCTATTCAGTGGTGCCAATTCTATACCTGCTCACCGACGCAGCCTAGAATTCTACCCCGGGTGAGCATGAAATAAACACTTTATTACTCTAGTAAGAAGTGTCACAAAATACTGTGGGGTGACGTTTACTGTATAATTGAAACTAGTATTAGATGCTCACAAGGGCTAAAGTCTATAGAAGCATGGACAGTATACAACCAGTTGGAGAGATGACAGAACCAGCCATGGCTATGAGAATTGCTAAAGAAGGGCCTGACTTGTCTGAATTAGTAAATGTAATTAAAGCCCAGAGTGAAGGTCTAACTAGATTAGTTACTAAGTTAGAAGCACGGAGTGTAACTTCAACTGCTCAAATTGCCTCTTTGAGAAACGAAATAAGTACGACTTTAAGTGAAAAACTAGAAGTACAGGGTGAAGCTTTAGATTCTAAGTTTGCTATATTAAATGATAAAGTGGAGAATTTGTGATTAGATTTAACACTTACCATGCTAAGCCCTTAACTGCATGCCACTCCCTGTGTGCTGGCTGATTTTTTCTATTTTCAACAGACTTTAAATAGCTGTGAAGGACATTTAGTTAGAGATACATAAAAACTACAGGTATGGTTTAAAACTTTAAGGTTTCAACTTTAGATGGGTTAACAGCCATGTGTATGGGGCATATACTGTTTCCAAGAAGTGATGCGGATTTCTCCTCGATTTTGTGAAAATAAATTTTTGTCAAAAATTTATTTTTACTACTTTATTCAATTTAAAGAAGAAATAAATTTTGGAAAGTGATCATTTGACAATGAAAAGACATTTGTTATATCATTTGCACATAAAGCATAGCTAGATACACGTAAGCTATTTTGTATAGTGAACCACAGTGTGATAAAGCTTGAAGCACGGGGTGACACACAAACCTACATTACACTCACTGCACTCATAAGAAGTAACTTTCCTCCCAGCTTTCCCTGTAATGTTCTTTAGTTTTCCACTACACACTACACAACGTCTTTGTGCTTTCTTCTTCCCTTCTGCCATTTCCACACGGTTCGGAAAATGTTTCTTCGTCAATCGAGCAATCGTTGCAGATCCATGAGAATCCTCAATTCTCTCTCCTCTCTGTAACACTAACGCAGTGCAGACCTCCTGTATAAACTTAGGAATGCTCAGTTTCTTCTCATTGATGCAATTGTGCAAAATACAACCATTGGAAACTGCCATAATTATACTGTGGAAGGCAAGCTTTCTCCACCACTTCACTGTTTTGTGATCAAGTGCTCCATATGAAAGACACTGATCAAAAAGGTCTACACCAGCTTTATGTTTGTTGTAATCCAGCACTGCCACTGGTTTCAACTTCTGATTGCCTTCTCTTGTAGCAACAGGCAACATTGAGGACGTGTGCCTGGTACTTATCATCCACACATCCCTCTTGTCTTTCCATCGCAATGCTAGCACATCGCTCTTGCAGCGAAATATTTGTTCACCCTTTTTGAGTTTACCCTTTTCGAGAGCCTTGGGCAATCCTTTTCTGTTTGGCATTACAGTCCCTACAAGACCAGTGTTGGCTCTAGCCAGTTCTTTGGCTAGCTGAACACTGGTGTAAAATCTGTCAACATATACAGTGTGGCCCTTACCTTGGAGTGAGCCGAGCAATCGCTTTACCACTGCAGAAGCACTGTTGTCCAGTTTATCGTCCCTTCCGTGGTAAACTTCAAAGTTGTATATGTACCCAGTTTTGGATTCTGCAAGAATGTATGGCTTCATGCCATATTTGTTTGGCTTATTAGCCATATAAACTTTGAAACCTACACGCCCTCTGAAAGGACACATACCTTCATCAATGGTTAGCACTTCACCTGGCTTATAACTTTCTTTCAAATTCCTTACCAAATCATCCAGAAGAGGCCTGACCTTATGAAGGGCATCAAAGTCTACTTCACCTTTCTTTTTTTGCTTTGAATTGTCATTTATGTGGAACATAGACAAAATATTCAGCAATCCGTCCCTTGGCATAATATTGGGGTAAAAATTGCAGCTAACCACTGGATCACTACACCAGTGACTGGCCATACTTGGCCTCTCACTGATTGACATGTGGAGGATAAAAGCGAGAAATGTCTTTGTTTCAGCAATTGTTAGCGTCCTCCACTGCTTGAATCTAGAATTGGGCCCGAATTTGTTTTGTGCTCTCAGTGTGGCCAGCTTCTGTCTAGCATATAGGTTTGTTTGTTCCTTCATAATTGAAATAACCCTGTCTTTTATAAAATGAGAAAAAAAATCTAAATATTCACTAGACTGACCGAGTCCTACATTATTTAGCACACCATGAGACCCTGTAAATAACAAAATGTTTGGTGTTTGATCCACTATAGTCCAGTCATCCTGTGAAATGTCACTCATTCTTGGCCTCTTTTGATGATGAGTGGGGGGGAACACAGGCGGTGTCTCACCTTCATCTGACAACAAATCTGTGTCTGAAATAATACAGAATGTAACAGAACAAATCGCAACATGAACTGTCTTTTCTGCATCGATTTAGTAAGATGTTAGACTTACCTGGACTATCGTTATTTTCCGGCATTTCGTAATCACTGTCACTATCGAAATCCGAAAAATCATCATCAGTAGGTTCAGCAAGTACTTCTTCAATCATTTTTCGAAGTTTTGCATCCTCATCACTCGCCATTGTGAGTAAAAAGAAGATAAACAAGCTAAAACCAAAATACTAGCGCCAAAATCAACGGTGAACAAACGACAGGACACCACAGAACACGTAACATACGCGTGAAAAACACGCGTGAATTCGTTCGGAAATATATACGGATATATCGCATTACCTCACTAGGGGCTGCGATCTAGCGCTAATATGATGAACTACAAGCATTACAGGACCTACATGTTGCAGCGGGAATGCTAACTATGCATTTGAAACACTAAAACAATGTGGAATGCGGCGGGACGTAATATTACGGCGGCCGCATTTTCTTCGTTTCCGCCCGCGACGTAATATTACGGCAGCCGCACGGTAGGTGTTAAAGGATGAATTAAGTAATTCCATAACTGTCCAGATGAATCAAATGTTTACTGACCTGAGCCAAAAGCAGGATGACCAACTGCAGAAGTTGACTCAGAAATTAGAATCTGACATTGAAGACAAGTGTAACAATACAGAGTCTGAACGTAGTGAAAAATTTGGATCATTTCAGAGTGTGTGTAATGTTACATTTGATGCGGTAAAACAGAGGCTGCATACTTTAAAAGATAGGGTGGAAAAACAGGGTAAACTGATCCCTATTGTCCAATTGCAATTTGCGCAGGTATCAACACTCGAGCTGATGACGTGGAAAGAAATTTTACGGAAAAACTAGCAGCTTCAGACACTATAAATATAAGCTGCCTGGAGGAACAGGTAGAGGAGATAATAGATAGAAAAGCTGCCACAATAGTAAACTCTGACAACATGTCTACAAAGCTATCCTATGAACTTCATGACACAGAGAAATGATGATGAGTTATGGAAAGAATTCAAACTTATGCAGGACGGAGTAGGGAACAGAGGGTCTTCCACTAACATAGTACTAACTAGTGATGTCATGACCGATTTACAATGGGGAGAGAATTCCGGGTTATCAAGGCAATTCACTAAGTTTAAGCCGGATGGGGAGGTACACCCAACTCGCTTCCTGAAGCGATTTAACCAGGCATTACCCAAGTTTTGGGAAGACACAAAAAAGATTGAATTTGCAGTGGGGTATCTTTTTGGGAGAAGACTCAGAGTGGGGTACCATAACATTGAAAACTTTTCTTCTTGGTAGACTTTCAGAAAAAGTTCAAAGGAAAGTAATGGTCACCCAGCACCCAGGAGAAAATACTATCGGATGTGTGGGACCCAAAATATTACGATAGTTCCTAAGGTACAATGATAAGATATTTTGATTGGCATTTAATGAGGGCGAAGTACTTTGATAAGCCCATGGAAGAAGAAGGGTTGGTTAGGATTCTTATAAGACGTTTACCTATTTATGCCAGAAAGGATATATTGTGTAGAGGATGGAAAACAGTAGAAGAATTATTATCCTTTGTAGATGCACTTGATGCCATAAATAGGGACCGAAATGAGAGCATACATCAAAATGAAAGTCAAAATTACTGAAGAAATAATAGTAGTAGTGGTAACTTTAAGAGACACGTGGCAAGTTTAGCGAGAGTACATCAGCATAGGCAGAATGATGGTAACGAAAATTTTCAAAAAAAAAAAAACATTCACCTTCAACTATAGGCCCAGCTATGTCACAGGAATTTGTACCGAGTAATAATAGAGTCCAAAGTAGTAATGTGATACCTCAATTTGGTAACCAACCTGTGCTTACAAATAGTGAGGAAAACGTAGTGTGATCCGGACCCTGGGCCGGGTCCCAGGTCGTATAAATACACTAGGAGGCCTAAATTATAATAAATATGTTACTTATATGCATTAAGAACCCACCAAAGAGTGGTTGTTACTGGAAGAACATACCGATAACAACATTACTCCACAACCAATTACAATTGGAAGAATAAAAGATATTGAAGTTAACATCTTTATAGATTCGGGTAGTGAAGTGTCACTCATTTCGAGGAGTTCTTTAACACATTAAGAACTAAGCATGACTTACCTATACCATCAGTAACAGGAGTATATATAGTCGGTATAACTGGAACTCAAAGTAAGGTTGTCAAATATGAAACCCAAGTAACTTGTAACATCATCAGTGGTATTACGTTCCATCAAACACACCTGGCCGTAGAAAATATTAACAGGGATGTGTTATTTGGCATAGACTGGCTATCAGAATTTAACGTCGTGTTAAATTTTGAGGAAAATTTGCTTTATTGTGGAAAAGGAGACTAAAAGTGTTGTGTATCATTTGTGACAGACAACAATATGGGTAAACAAACAACAGAGGCCCAATGTTTGAAATTAACAGAGAGCGCACAATTGTCAACAGAGATTGGAAACATAAGTCATACATTGCACCAGACGGACATACAAAACAAAGTTTATGAATCCCAAATATTAACAAATGACCAAAAGTTAGATTTATCAGGGATTTTACTAGAATATGAAATAGTGTTTTCCGATAGTCCGGGTACCAAGCTCTTTCATTTTTAATGAACTGTCGATTACTACATAGTAGACTGATGTGGTGGATGTTTTTTCTTCAAGCTACCTCTCAAACCACAACAACTCGGACTGCTCTGCACATGTGCGAATCTGGCAGCTCGGGTGCACCAGAAAAATGTTTCCGGGTAGCATCTGTTTGCTTGTTGCTACTGTTCATACGCAACTCAACTGCGTATGCACATAAGCCCGCTGGCAACTACTCAAATGAACCCAACGAAACCGTTGTGACGTCATGCCCATCGGTAGCAGTTTCTTGTTATGAAGTATTGCACAGTCTTCGTCCTACAGCCTTTGATACATTTTGCTGTTGGTAGACGCCTGTATGTGTACTGTGTTTTGTTAATGTAAATGTGCATTTACTTTGCAACTCAGGTTCTATTTATTTTTCCTCATTTATGTTTTATTGCAGTAGCGTGCTGAAGTAAAATTCTGTGTTAGAGTATCAGTTCTTACCAGTCAAAACTACAAAAATTTGACTGAAAACTAAAACAATGAAAAATTCCTGGAATTCTAAAATATTCCTGTGCTTTTCCCAGTTTTCTCCAGGATAAAAAGATTCCTGGGTTTTTTCTGGTTGTCCCGGTGGGTATATACCCTGCAGGTGCAAAATCAGTGACAGAATGATGTTTATATATTAATGACTGCAGCAGAAACTTTCAGGCACGAAACTGGAAACCTGCTTATAAATCAAACTTCTTGAAGTAGTATTGTAATGAGATGGAAAGTTGCTCTCGGCACTCAATAGTGTTGAAAATGGAGGTAGACTGGCAGTATTAGTTCCCTTTAAAGGCAAGGAACAGTTGCCCGGAGTCCCTGAAATCCCAGCCTCGTCTGGAGATGATCAAGCCACAACTATTTACCAGGCAGCAGAGAAGTGGGGTATGGCTGATAAAATTCAGGCACAGCTGAATAAATGGCAGCTGTAAAAATATAGAAAAAGTGTTTGGTCATTACCTAGGCTGAATTAATGGCAGCTGTAAAAATCTAGAAAAATTGTTCAGTTGTGTCCTGTCATACCTACATTGCCGTCATCACATTTTTATTTGGCGTTTCAGTTCAATGACGGAGGCAAATTACATGTCGGACTCAGAAATTTTCAAGATGTTTAGAGTAAATTGATTGGAACTTGACAAGAACGCTTACATAACCTGGAGCAGTGAAGTATCTGATGATGTACAGTGTATTAGTCTCTGACTTCTTGAATTCCAACTGCACAGAAACAACTATGAAAAGATTACAAGAACTGCTGGAGTTAATATGATCTTTCTATGCAGCATTCCAACAAATGGGACGTCATTTCATATCCCAGGAGCTGTTACTCATTCTAGGTGAATGGCAAAGGCCATGCATTCATTCAAGATACACATATTTCAAGATCAGTTTTATTTACCTCATATGGAGAATAATTCATTAACAAGAATATGTATTTATCCTGAACACATGTACTTCTGAGCCAAGTTTCTGTCAATAAATAAATAAATAAATAAATATCAAATGAAAAGGAACATTATACACAAAAATGATCTATCTTATTTTACAAATGTTGACTTTTGATGTTTTGTCACACACGTTACATAAACGTTCTTCACAAGGTTCCCTATCAGTGCCGATTATCTCCCAAAGACTTTCAACATGAAAAAATGACTTCCATTATAAAAGTGTAGTTCAGAAACTTGAGGAGATGGCTGTTGCCATGATGCACATAAAGGAGTACAACAACATCCTCATGAAAGATGAAACTGGGAAACAATTTCGATGAAATTACCTTTTGGTTCTACACAAATGAGTGTACTGAGGCAATAATTGTAACTAAAATGGTTTCTCAAATTGAAAATATGTGCCTTGTTGAAAATAAAGTAGTATTCCTTGAATTTTTCATGTAGTTTTTAATTCCTTGGAAGAACTGTTCAGAAACGGGAGTCAAAATTATTTTAAATAATTACTGGGTTTACTTGAATGTGTCACATACATTACTCGCACAAAAGAGAAGTGTAATGCAGAGATAAGGAAGAATGCAACATGTTTTTATGGAAACACATGTTGTGGGTGCTATGGTACAACATCAAGGTGATTGAGTGTTGCTTAGGGTTTCTTGGATTGAGATGAAATTTTTCACAGATTATTTTTTTGTCAACTGGAACAAAAGCAGTAGGTGGGGGAGGCAATGTTCTAACTTTGAGAAAATTGCATATAGCTGAAGGCCACCCTAGTGAGCACTCTACAGGGCGATTATAATTAAAGTGAATCATTCAAAACGCTGTAAAAACAACAAACAACACTGGTCAGAACGACGTCAAATTGCAATGGAATATTATTGGAGAAGGGGGAAAACGTATGGCAGAAGGAAAAAAATAGTGTGAAAATTAATCAATAGATGGCGCTGTATGTGTCAGAATATATATAATTGAAAATACCTATTATGCACATGACCCATCGAAGTTGGTATAAACACGCCGGGTACACGGCTTTTCCTCCTTTTGTGTCTGCGATGTTCGCCATGACTGTCTTAATGCATGATCGTGCTCTGTTTGTAAAGCTATATTACAAAAATGATGACCATGCACACGTCGCTCTGCAGAAGTTCCAGACACTGAAGGGTTTGAAAAAAGGCGTTGGTCCAATGACTGCTGTGGGTCTGGAGAAAATGATTTGGAAATTCAAAAAGATGGGTTGTTTTGGTGTGCTACCTGGAAGAGGGAGGAAACGAACTGATTCGACATCAGTGGAAGTAGTGGTCACAGCAATGCAAGAGGAGACGAGTGGTGGTGCGCAAACGTGTAGTGCACGGAAAATTGCCTGAACACTGGACATACCCGTGAGCAAGGTTTGTAAAAGCTATGAAACATCCCTCTTTGCCATCTATTCAAAATTACCCATGTACACGAGTTGCTTCCTGTTGACCTGCCAGCAAGAGAGACCTTTGCTTTAGAATTTCTTGCTCATATGGAAGTGGACAATGATTGACTGTGGAAGATATTGTGGACAGACGAAGCGCACTTCCATCTAACAGGATATGTCAAAACACAGAACTGTCAAATAATGGGCAATGGAAAATCCACACACAAATCAACCAGTACAACTTTATCCTGAAAAGGTCGCTGTGTGTTTATCATAGGGCCCTATTTTTTTTGAAGAGACAGGTGCTTCCAGTCCCGTTACCTGTACCATCACTGGCAAGCGCTATGAGTGTCTTTTGCGCAACCACATCATTCCAGCTCTCCAACAGAGTGGATGTGTGGATGGGATCATTTTTATTCAAGATGGCACACCTCTACACATTGCAAATCCAGTTAAGCAGCTGGTGAAATGCCATTTCGGAAATGCTAGAATTATCAGCCACCATTTCCCTACAACCTGGCCATCCCGATCACTTGATCTTAATCCGTGTGACTTCTGCTTGTGGGGCTATCTGAAAGATGTTGTGTTCAGTGTTCCAATTGCAAACTTAGCTGCACTGAAGGCACACATTCCGAACGTGATCCTGGAAACACTTCGATCTGTTGTGGAACATGCTGTTTCTCGATTACAACTTCTCGCAGAAAACAGTGGACAGCATACTGAATATGTTTTGCGCCAGTCACACGGAAATTAATAAACCAATTTGATGTTGACTGATGCTTTTTATGTGGTTTTCGCCCTCAGAACAACAAAAACCGATGTGATTGATGCTTTTTATGCGGTTTTGGGCCTCTGGACAATTAAAAACTGATTGCTTTTTATCCGATTTTTGGCCACAGGAGAACTAAAAACCGATTTTTCCCATCTGATGTGATATGACCTTGCCATGGTGGATGGGCTTACATAATTGAAAGTGGTAGTTTAATGTTTATATAACGACTGACCACTCGTTATCAATAGCCTAAAAGTACTATAGTAGGAGTCTCATGGAAATGTTGACACTTAGCACATCTGACACAGCCATACGTCAAGAAGTATTTGTGGGCTATTGGTTAAGGAGTATAGCTACTAAACAGTTTACATAAGCATAGCATAAAATAGATTTTGTAGTTAAAATTGTAGAAGGTAGGAAACTAAGGAGACGGGACCCAGCTAAGTTGAAAGAACCAGAGGTTGTTAAGAGTTTCAAAGGGAGCACTACAAAATGACTACCGAAACAAGCAAAAGACAAATGGGCAGTTTTGAGAGAAGGCAGCAGATGAACAATAAGGCAAAAATATGAGGTCTTGGATATTACAAAGTATGCTAAGTTTCACTGACAAAAAGAGAATGTAATGCAGCAAATGAAGCAAGGCAAATGGGAACACCAACATTTTTTTTAATATTTTTATTTAAAAAAGAAAAATAATAAAAAGTAGTGTAACACCCAAAGCATGAGCAGCGGCCATAGAAGAAATTTAAAGTTGCAAAAGTATGCATGGCTACAGGTCAGTTGGCTGCAACTTTAGGAAAATTAAAAAGAAAAGTGAGGCAGCCATACAAATATCAATAGCTCAGATGGAAGGGATAGAAGGACTAAAAAATGAAATAAACTTGAAGGCATTATTATAAAAAGGAAAGACAAGCTCGGGTCCGGGAGTGTGTTGTCTGAGAAGAGAGTGACAGGGCACTGAAATATGTAGCTCGAAACAAAGTACCTTCGCACGAAATTCCTACAAAATATTTACGATTCTTGACAGAACCAAACATGACAAAAGTGTTCCACCTAGTATGCAAGGCATATAATACACTCTGGGACTTCGAGAAGCACATAGTAATTTCTACTCCATAAGAGGTAACTGCCAAGGAGTATAAGCATTCATCAGGTTACCTTTCATTAGGAACACGGGTACACTCAGCGACTGTGATATGGTTTACAAATGATAGAGCACAGCAATTAGTTGTCCTCGTTTGCAGGTTTTATTTGCCACATCTAGATTTCCGCAGTGCCTAACCATTATCAATGTCAAAAAATTCAGGAAGTATATTGTCAGGCAATACTATAAAAAGTTACAACACATGGCATAACCTATACGGCTTATACACTAGATTACATACCACTATTTCATAGTATCAATGCATGTCAGTTCCCTGTTGTTCGGGTGTCTATCACAGTTCTTTCAAGACTACTGTATAATTAAGGTAGGATTTGTGGAGAACACATCGATTTGGCTGAGTTGCATCCTCTATAGCAACTACGTAATATATAACACTCAAAGGAAAGCAGTTATGGTCTCTAGTAAAAAACTTCAAATTTGCCTGCGATAAACATAAACCAAAATACAAGCAAAATTATTTACATTGCTGTCTGACTTATTTCCACATTTAACAGATGGTAGGAGCAGTCCATTCTATACAGTAGCTGGAAAATGCTTGTGGTTTCTTAAAACTCATTATAAATTCTATAACCAATTTTCCATTAAAAACAGTTTCGAAGTTATCAATAAAATTAAAAATACACCAATAACTGATGAAATGAAATTTGTTTTCTTGATTTGTCAACTTATACACAAACATACCTATTGACAAAACTGTGCAGGTAATTCAGTGTAATTTAATGGAACAAAAGAAGCTTTCTATGAGGGAAGTAGATGAAATCACTGCTACTTATGATAATTTTAAAATTTAACTACTTTAAATTTTATTCCCAACAAGATGATCTAAGCAGGGGAGCTCAAGATCAGGAATGCTCGCTGACGTATTTATCAATTATTTAGAAAACAGATTCTTTTATGAAAATTCCTCACTGGTGGACAAAATTGTATACTACTTTAGGTACACAGATGACAGCCATTACCATAATACTGTACAAGTACAATGGTTATAACACTGAACTTACAGGATTTTCTCCACGGTATGTTAGTGTAGATGCATGTACGTTGTTAATAACAGCAATTCAGTAATTTGTTTTATTGTATTTATAATTAAAATCTGTTTAAAGTGACACAGAGACACACATAATGGAATGCCAAGTCACACCAACCATCCATTGTGCTGACATTTGGCACCCACTATGAACTATTCAGTAAATAAGAGGAACAACATACCTGTCATGATGATTACATAAAGAGAAAAATAGTACAAAAGATAAAAACATTTAAATTAAATCAATTCTAATAGTTGCAACATATAGCATGTGCCTCCTTGTGTCTTGTAAAAATAAAAATTAGTTTTACCAATCTGATGTTACATGTATGTTTTAAAGAATAATGAAACAATTGACTCACCGACTCATAAGGAGTGAATCTGGAATTTTTTATTTTATTTCCTATGTTTACTGTTAAATGAGGAAATAAGTCTGACAGCAATGTAAATATTTTAACTTTTATTTTATTTCATGTTACTCCCAGGAAAATTTGAAGTTTTTTATTAGAGACCATAACTGCTTTCCTTCGAGTGTTATATATTATGTAGTTCATACAGAATGCGCCACACAGCCAATCGATGTGTTCTCCACAGAGCCTACCTTCATTATACAGTGGTCTCTTAAAGAACTGTGACTGACACCCGAACAACAGGGAAACAACATCTGTCGATGCTATGAAACACAGGTAGGTGTAATTGAACATATGCCAAGAGTAACTATTTATAGTACTCCAAAAAAAGGACGACTCATTGCTGTGCCGTACCATTTGTGGTACAAGTATTGACGAACCGTTAGTTTAATAAATCACAAGTGTAAAACCCTAGTACAAAGTACGTACAGAAGGAACAAACGACCGGTAGATGCCGACCTGGTGGTACACCAGTCGAGGTTCGAGAAATACGTAGGAACTCGCAAGACGATAACCGGTCCTACAAATCATCTTCGGAGATAGGTCAGAAAAATGCAAACCCGCATTTATAGTATTTGTAAATTTAGAAGTGCTTTTGACTCTATCGACTGGAATATACACTTTGAAATTCTTAATTTGTTCGGGATAAAATACAAGGAGAGAAAGATTATCTACAACTCGTACAGAGACCGGACCTCGGCAGTAAGAGTTGGAGGACACGAGGGAAAGGCCGGACGTGAGAAATGAGAGAGGACCGCAGTCTACTGCAAACCTCCGGGCATCGAGCAAGCCGTAAAGAATACCGACAGTCAGCGAATTTGAGCTCGAGAAGAAAAAATAGAAACTCTCACAACTCGTGGCACCAAATGTTTTACAGAAATTACAGACGGAATTAAAAAGGGAACTCACTTTTACCACCAAGTTAGGACTTACAGATGACCTCCGGTTCTTGAGAGCCAAAAAATCTTTTATTTACAATTAACTACATACACCCTTAAAATCCGTGCCACAAATGGGAGAAACATCAGCATACTCCGAGCTGCCGAAATAAGAGCGCCTGAGGTTGGTGCTCGAAATACGAGAGAAGTTAAGATTCGAAGTGACAAAATCTGTCAAGAAACACAGGTGAAGCGAACACTGTGCAAAAGCATAAGAATGTCAAAACTGAAATGATTCAGATAATGTAATGAGGACAGATCAAATGAGGACAGTGAGAAAAGATGATGATGATGATGATAATACAGAAATAAAAAAGCAAACTTTGCAGATGACATTTCATTTCTGTTAGACAAAAACGGAATATATTGGGAACAGAATAGATACAGAATCAAAAGGTGTTATGAGATCGGTTTTCCATACACCGTGCAGTTTGCAGACAATCCACGATTTTATGCTAGAAGACAAACGTCTTGGACCGAGAGACCAAAGTCCACGAAAGTAGTGAGTGTTTAAAATATCTCTGTTATTAACTCGAGTTCCTCTCCTTTCCAGCCTCGTGACACCCCAAGCAGTACAATGCTGCTTTTATTTCTGCTGCCTGCCTCGTCTTTATATTTCTCATTCCACGGTTTATTTGAGATTAATATACGTGAAAAATTCGAGTAGCATCCATTTTTATACACTCACACAGAATCGGAGCAAGTTTCTCTCTCCCATTCAACAGTCACAGAAATGCGACCGGTACAGAGCTCGGTATAACGTAGTCTGGACTTTAGCGACACGATTGTGTATGTTTTAGTAATTTTGGTTAAAAAGTTAGTCAATTTTCTCAACTGACAACAATTCCTCTGCCTACGGCGTTCGCCATACGACCGCGTCCTTGATTTTGATTCTCGGATTTGGCGACCCTATTGTGAGGCGAACGTCACTAAAAATAAAATGAGGGTAATTGAGAGAAATGAAATTAAAGCAGCTGATGCAGAACAATTAGAACGGGAAATGAGAGATAAGTTTGCTATTTGGGTAACAAAATAACCAATGATGGCAGAAGAAGAAGAAGAAGATGAAGGGGGGTGGGGGGGGGGGGGGGAGAAAGAGGGGGGTATATATATATATATATATATATATATATATATATATATATATATATATATATATAAAATATATGAATTTAAAGCTAGGAAGTTTACAGCCTGACAGAATGGACCAGCTGATAAGATATACAGTGAGATATTGAGGAATAGTCAATTTGGTAATTTAGGGAACTGTGCACTGCAATAACTGTAGAGAGAGACAGAAGCTTCACAGAGTGTATACGTGGACGAGGAAAAAAATTTCCCGGACTTCTCCCAGTTAAAAAATACTCTTTTTCCTTGTTAAGTGACAGTATACTTTCCCACGGAACTGTAAAACTTATCAATCCTTTGAATAGTTAACTTTTTATACGTCATCGGTGTAGAACTTCCCACTGCCACTTTAGAAAACGAAATCTGGCAAAAAAGAGATCTCTGCCGATATGCAGCAATGCGTAAGCTATGTATTTTTGTAATTACGAAAATGTAAGTCCGAATTCCACCGAAGACGGCACCTCAGCTTCAGAAGTGCGGAAATCGAGATCGCCGTACCCTTTTGTAAGCCGATCCTGGTTTGTATCGTGTGATCTCGCCGGCTGGTGACAGGTAGGTATTCGGAGCATATGACACGTGTTGTGGTCGGCCAAAAGCGACATCACCGTTAAGTGGTGCGAACGTATAGGAAAAGTTGACGGGTTAGAGTAATATACATAGTGTAGCTACAAGAAAAGCTACGCTTTTACAAGTAATATTGGTCTTTTTTGCATGTGTTACACTTTAACAAACATCAAACATCACACAAATGTGCCAGTAAAATTTAAAATAATGACATAAATTTCTGGTCTCAAAATTCTTCTATGTGGCCAGTCCTCAAAATATTAAGTTGTAAACGAGAGTCAAACGCTCTGTGATTTAAGATATTCATCACACATCTCACATGTAACGTAATTCGTCTTGCGCAAAAGGGAATTTACTTTGGAAGTAATGCTTTTCGAACCACCGTTCGCAGTATTTTCTCGAGACCTGCTAGAAATAGATTCATTTCGACAGTTGCCAGAGTGCAAGAAAACAGGTGTTACTGCAATTGTGCAGCTACGATAGCGAAGGAAGCCCGCACGTTCGTACGTATAAAGCATTAATATATCTTACGCTATGTCATAAAAGAAACAGGGCATCAGAGGATGCTACGAGAACTCAAAAGTTCGTAAACCGTACTGAAATGTATAATTCAGCCTGAAGTGCACATTTGTATGTCCAGATTCACAAAGAAGTAGGCCCCAACCTAATATTATGCTTTCCAGAGTGGTTTTCAGGATGTATATTTTCTCCGAGTACCAGTACTGTACTATCTCTAGTTTGGTTCTTTCTTATGGCAAAATGTCATACGTGCCAGAAGATGAAAATGTGCACTTGGAATTCAGCAAACTAGCCTATACTGTGGAATGAAACAAAACTGACAAAAATAACTTCACTGTTCTGCAAGGCAATTATTGCCCGACTGCCAAAAATGTGGAAATGAAATAAAATCACAAAACTGAAACTAGTAATATATTTCAGTCTTCTGTAATTATGTGAATGTATTTTACTTCACATGATAACTCCCGGCCACAGAAATCTGTTTTGCTTTCATTTGACGTGGGAGCTGTACCCTAAGAGGAAATAGCAAAATCACTAAACATAAAGACAGGTCACGTGGAGACTACCCACCTCCCCAGTACAACCTGAACTTCTTTGCGCATGTGCGAATCTGGCACCTGGGGCGTGCCAGAAAAAAATTTTCCAGTTAGTATCTGGCTTCAAGCAGCCAAAGAAGCGGGAAAGGTACTGCTCTTGTGTGATAGAACTGCGCATGAGCGTGAGCCCACTGGCAACTGCTCAAACCAACCTAATGTAAACACTTGTTAAGTCACACTCATCAGAAGCAGTTTGTTGTTATGAAGTATTGCATAGTCTACATCCTAGGGCCTTCGACGCATTTTGCTGTTGGCAGACACCTGTATGTGTACTGTGTTTTGTTACTGTAAACGGCCCATTTCCTTTGCAACTAAAGTTATATTTTGGTATTTCTCTCGTTTATGATTTATTGCTGAAGTATTATACTGCAGTAGCGGGATATAGTACTATTTTCTGTTAGAGTATCAGTTCGTACCAGTCAAAATTACAAAATTTAACTGACAATTAAAACCACGAAAAATTCCCGAAATTCCGAATAATTCCCGGGTTTTTCCCGGTTTTCTACTGGATGAAAAAATTCCTGGATTTTTCCCCAGATTTCCCGGGGCATATACACCCTGACTTCACTACAGTAACCAGGCACAAGTGGATGTAGTTTCCAGTAATGAAGCAAAGATGAAGAGACTTGCACAGCATAGATTGGCTCAGTGAGCTGCATTAAACCAATCTTTGGACCGATGGTCACAACAACAGCAGCAGCAAATAATAAGCAATGCAAATTGTTTAATGTCATTCTGGCAAATGGTTGATAGGGTTTACTTGCAGATCTACTGAATACTACTCATAAAGTTGTCCTTACACTCATACTGATTTTATTTAGTTGCTTTTTATAACAACGCCTGAGTATGTATTAATTATCTCTGTGCTTGCCAAAAATTTTCTAATATTTCCATTGAACTGTGTGCATGCTTTACATCCTTTACTATCTTACAACACACATATTCAAAAAAGAGAATAAGTACAATATCACAAAATTATTTGTTGCTACCACACTACATGTGTCTGCAGCCCTCCTCTGGCTACCAGAATGCAATATTCTCCTAGCTTTCTATGATGCATTTGGCCACTGCAAGTGGCTCAGTAGAGGGTAGGTGCAGTTGGTTATTGTGTCTGACAAACCTTTCACACACATAAAAAGTGGAAAACATATCGAAGACACTAAGGACTTCCACAACATATTGTAACCAAACATTTACATAGACTTTGGGATGACTGCAAAAGATATAAAGTAAGTAACACAGCGCTGTTCTACATTTTCAGGTAGATGGTCCTTCATCTGATAAAGAGTAGGAAGTAGTGACCAACTTAACTTAGCAACATGCAGATGTCTGATGTACACTCTTCAAACTGATTTACTAGTCTACTGGAACTAAATATAATAGTTGACGGTGTTTCCTCCTTTACTAACTCAGAGTGTGTAATAATGACATCCAAAATAGGCCATTATTTTCTCACACACACACACACACACACACACACACACACACACAAACACAAATACAGAAAGAGAGAGAGAGAGAGAGAGAGAGAGAGAGAGAAATGTATCACTTACTTCAACAAGCCCATACAGGCATTTATGAAGCTCTAAATGAGTGTATACTCAAAAATGTGCAGGGAAACTTTTCATCAAATTAAAGAATATATAATACATACTTACCAGAACTTGCTAATCCTGCAGATATAGACAGTGGAGATTCTGCTTCTAAGTCTTTGTCTAGGGAAGCTGTTAAACTAAATGGTTCATCCAGTGTCAAATCCTCCAATGCATTACCTGAGGAGAAATAATTTATTTACATGTCAGCATTATTGGCTTCAAAATACTGTACAAGAAAGTCTTAATTACCAACAGTAACACTTATTATTTCTATACATACACCACACTACATAATACCACAATCTTCTACATATAACAGGTATTTTGGATGAAAAGAGGGAGGAAGGGGGGGGGGGGGGGGAGAGGGGGAAAGATGGGACTGAAACAGAGAAAGAGAGAGAGAGAGAGAGAGAGAGAGAGAGAGAGAGAGAGAGAGAGAGAGAATTCCTTTTTATTCCTGACTAACTAAATACCCGCAACTTCAAACAGATATGCATTTGCCAATCGCAGACAATTTCTGTCCACCTCATCTTCACACAATGTGTGTTTGCAGGCCACCTGCAGAAGTAACTTATTCCAATCCGTGTTTAGTTAGCTCATCATATTACTTTTTCTGTGCCATAGCCAGTTGAATGTAGACTGTAGTGCACATATCAGGAATTAATAAAATATTTGATCGGCACAGAAATAGGGTACACGTAGAAAGTAGAAAGATCATCACTAATGTGGGCAGTAAAAAAGATTGCACTTGTTTATTTATTTATAGTAAGCTTTGCTAATTTTACAGAATTCTTCGATACACTTCCTGGACAAATGCAAACAAACTGCACGAGAAACACTGTGATAAAACAGTAATTCAACAGTAATGAATCGTCTGCTCCTGTGCCTTATTCATCATAACTGCAAATGATAATCGTACCACAAATTTAAGTCTGCAAAATGTGAAGTGGAGGTATGTTGGAATGAGGAGTATTCGGGATATGAAAACAGATTGTCTCTCACCCTTACTAGTTAACCTGCTAAGACCGCGGTCTTAAACACACTGGCCAATGTTCGCCTAACACACAGTCATTTTACATAGTAAACCTGTGGAGCACTGAGGCTTCTAAATCATGTTATCAGTTGCGGCAGACCAGCAAGATTGAGAGAATTCAGAAACTCCGAAGCATCAACTGCTGCATCACTACATGCAATTTTAGTAATCTCTCCCAGTAACAGATGTAGTACTGTATTACTGACAGAACCATTTCTAGGCAAAAGACTGGCCGGTTTTGTGAAACATACCATATTGCGACAGTCATCTGCAATATGTAGCCATGCACAATTCATGAGCTCCTCAATGCAAGATACCACAGTGCAAAATTTTGATGAAAGGTTTATACTGCCAGCTGTGTCAACAGGTAGTCGTTCTTCTCCAGTAGCTAATAAATATTCTGAGAACACTTGTGCACAGTCAATCACTAAACATAATCCTGTGTTTAGTTTCAACAATAATTTGTGCATCTGGCTCCATAAATATGAATTTCTTACACATGTGTCTAGATCTGCTTATGACTGGCAACATCTGAAAGTGTTGTGACTCGCCGATCTTTCAAAGTGCCGCCGCACAGTTACGCGCATCCTCTACATGTGGCGCTGTCTGCCAGCCATGCAGCAGCAGCGCCACCTAAGCAGCCAGCAGCCACTAAACCCGCACTCAGTTATGATTTGACTGTTAAAGTGTACACACGTCTTACTCTGCTTACTTTATCTGTGACTTTCATGTATTGCGTTCTTCCTTGAAGTATATTTGTTCAACTTGAAGTTATAACAACGAGGTAGAGATTTTTCCTTTCCATCGTTGACGCACGTTTCCATGTCTACTTTAGAGCAACTACTGCAAGGTCTGATAGAACAGCAAACGCTTCTCACAAATGCGATTCGTGATTTCGTTGCGGCATCAAATGTGGGGCGTCTCTCATCGTTGTCTCTACCACCTTTTCCTCCTTACAATGAGACGTCGGAAGACTGGTCTGATTATGAAAAACGTCTTCGACAGCACTTCTTGGCACTTCATGTCGCGGATGAACAAACATGTAAGTCTCTGTTCCTTTCATGGATTTCTCCTCAAATGAATTGGTTGTTGCTGCAATTGGCTCCTTTGAAAGATCCTGCGTCTTTGTCCTTTGCTGAAATGTACTTACTCCTGTCTGTCTATTTTCAAAAGCAAACGCATGTGGTAGCCTCTCGTGTTGCCTTTTAGCGTTGTCAAAAACAACCGAATAAATCCTATCGCGCTTGGGCTTCTGAACTTCACGGCCTCAGTAGAAAGTGTCAATTTGTTACTGAAGTTCACAAAGAATCCTACGCTGATTCCATGGTACGGGATGCTATTATCCGATCGGCACCCGACAAAGAAGTTAAGCAATGTGCCCTTCAGTTGGTAAATCCGACTCTAGATGAAGTCCTATCCATCGCTCAGCTTTTGAAATTTCTCGCGCCGCTGGAGCGCAAATAGAGGCATGGGGCGACATTGGGGAAATACAACCTCTGTGCGATGTTGACGAAGCGTGTCCCCGCCGGCCGACATGGCCGCAGTATGCTCCCAAGTGCAGCCTCGGCCTAACCGTAAACAAACCTCTAAGAAACTGCAGCAAAACCCACGGCAACTTCCTGCATGTCCGCGGCGTTTTACGAAACATTCACGAGAAGATTGTCCACAGCGTTGGGCCGTGTGTCACAAATGCAAAAAAAAAAAAAAAGGGTCATGTGTCATCTGTTTGCAAATTCGACCGCATACATGATGTTCATGGACATGATGCTGATTCTGATTCTGTGTTGTCTGTCAATTTTACTTCTTCCCTTTCAGGGTCGAGATGTTCGCATGCAGGTGGATACTGGTTCTGCTGCTGCTATCATCAATTCTCAGACTATCTTCAGTTGGGTTCTCCAATCCTGTCACCTGTCACTACGCAATTAGGGACTTACAATAAACAGAAGATTTCTCTCTTGGGACAATTTGATGGTGAGGTATCTTACAAATTTGTCGTTCGCACTGTTCCCATATTTGTGGTCGACCATAGTAATGCGGAGAATCTTTTTGGTTTCGATGCCTTTCGTGTTTTTGGGTTCTCCATATATGACTCTGTCAATATCGTCTCTGATGCTATTCCTTATGCTCAATTGGATTCCTTGTCGACGACATTTTCGTCCCTTTTTTCTCCTGGGTTAGGCCGTGCAAACGACTTTGAAGCTCATATCACACTCAAACCCACTGCTCGGCCTAAGTTTTTTCGGGCTCGGCCCATTCCTGTGGCTCTTCGTGATCAGGTCAAACGGGAGTTGGATCGTCTCACTGCTTCATGGGTCTTGCTTCCTGTCACTTCCAGTGAGTGGTCCTCCCCTGTCATTGTCGTTGCTAAGCCAAATGGTGATATTCGTCTCTGTGGCGATTTCAAAGCCACTGTAAATGCTCAATGTCTCATCAATACTTACCCTATGCCTCAACCTGAAGAACTGTTCACTAAACTTGCTGGAGGCCAGTATTTTTCTAAACTTGACATGTCAGAAGCTTATCAACTTCCTCTCGACACTGCTTCCTGGCTGTTTCTGGACCTTAACACACCTTTCGGCCTCTATCAATACCAACGATTGCCATTTGGGGTTGCCCGTGCCCCTGCTCTCTTTCAGCGATTCTTGGAACAATTATTGCTCACTGTCCCTGGGTGCATAAATTACCTGGATGTCATTGTTCTCACTGGCTCCACCACTGACGAACATCTTCAACATCTCCAAACACTTTTTCATGTCTTACAGACTGTCGGTCTTAAGTGTAATCTTCATAAATCACAATTTTTTCAGGCATCTATCACATACTTGGGGTTTCAACTCTCTTCGGGATGGTATTTGTCCGCTTCAGCAAACTGTCACTGTGATTGATGCCCTTCCTCGCTCTACATCTGTTAAGGAACTGCAGGCCTTCTTGGGGAAAATAGCATACTATCACAAGTTTTTACCATCTGCTGCTTCGGTGGCTCAGCCGTTGCATCGCCTGTAGCATAAAAACGTGCCTTTTCACTTGTCCGCGTCATGCGATGCGGCTTTCCAGAAATTGAAGACTATGCTGAAACAGGCCCCGTGCCTGGCTACTTATCAACCAGGCCAGCATCTTGTTCTTGCCACGGATGCCTCTCAATACAGGGTTGGTGCAGTCCTTGCGCACCGTTTTTCTGACAGTTCTGAACAACCCATTGGTTATGCCTCCAAAACGCTCATGGATGCCAAACAAAAGTATTCTCAAATTCAAAAAGAAGCTTTGGCCATATTTTATGCTCTTCATAAGTTTGGTGTTTTTCTCTATGGATCCAAATTTCATCTTGTTACGGATCACAAACCACTTGTTTCATCCATCAATGTCACTTCCCGACAAGGCTGCACACCGCCTCCAGCGTTGGGGTCTTTACTTGTCTCGTTTCAATTAGGAGATTCATTTCCGGCCGACGGCTCAACATGCAAATGCTGATGCACTGTCTCGCCGTCCCATGGGTCCTGATCTGGCATTCGGTAGGGACGAACTTTTGTGTTTCCACCTGGATGTTGCCGAGCAGCGGGTTGTGGACGGGTTCCCCATCACCGGGACCGGCTGGCAGCTGCTATGGGTTCTGACCCTACCCTCTCCCGGGTTTTACGCTGTATTCAGAAGGGTTGGCCAGATCGTCTATCCTCCTTCCCACTGAAAATGCTTCGCCGTATGTTGTGGTACCTGCGTCTTTGCGTGCTTCGGTCTTGCGCCTCCTTCACCAAGGGCACTGGGGTGTCTCTCACACAAAGTCTCTGGTGCGCCGTCATGTGTACTGGCCCGGCATCGACTCTGAAATTGCACACATGGTCACTGCCTGTGGCCCTTGTGCATCACAGGTTGCCGCCCCGAAGTCATCTTTGTCACCGTGGCCTTCGCCTGAGAAGCCCTGGGAGCGTATTAATGCTGACTTCGCAGGACCTTTCTTAGATACTTATTGGCTACTCGTTATTGACGTCTACTCTAACTCTCCTTTCATTGTCCGTTGCATGTCGCCTACCACCGCGGCAACCACCAATGCTCTAGCTCGCAATCTCTCTTTGGAAGGCCTTCCCTCTACTCTTATTACTCATAATGGTCCGCAATTTGCCTCTTCCAATTTTGCGGATTTTTGTGATCGTCACGGCATCCATGCATGTCACGGCCCCTCCGTTCCATCCACAGTCAAACGGTGAGGCTGAATGACTGGTCCGCACATTTAAGGCTCAGATGAGGAAACTCCTGACTTCTTCTGCTGCTCCTGATGATGCGCTTTTCCAATTTCTGGCTTCTTACCGTTTCACCCCCATGGGCGACCACAGCCCGGCTGAGCTCTTACATGCTGACATCCCCACACGCTACTTTATCTTCTGCAGCATTCCATCTCACGGCCGCAGGTGCCTTCGCTTGGCCGGGCCACCGCCGACGAACCTGTACAAGTACGGGGATATGGCAGGCGGCCAAAATGGAGTCCTGGCCCCATCTTATGACACCGTGGCCAACGCCTGTATGAAATCCAGATGGACACGGGTGTTGCAGTGCATCATTTGGACCAGCTTCGGCCTCGTGTGCCGGCAACACCTGTTCCGGATGCCGCTACACCACCTTCGGCTCTACCTGTCGCTCGGGATACTGGAATCTCTCATTACTCACAACGCAGTCCTCTCACCATCATATTGGTGCCAGCACAAGAACTGACACCACCCGGAGATGTGCCCATGCAGGAACCAGATGACCATCATCTGTCGGAGCAACTCTACTCGCCTCCTCCTCCTCCTACAGACGCGGACACATCGCCCATGTCTCCTGTTATAACAACCGGATTTGCCGCAACGGGCAGACTGGTGCACGGGGCCCCAGCAGATTCGACCCCCACGTCTCCTGTCATCTCGACCCGTTATCATCGGGGACACTTCCGTCCGTACGGCAAGCCTCCTCCTCGAGACTTTACTGCAAGTCAAACAACACCTATGGATGTTAGCAATCTACAGGCCACCTCCATCAAGACCTGTGCAAAAACTTCAAAGGGGGAAAAGTGTTATGACTCGCCGATCTTTCAAAGTGCTGCCACACAGTTACGCGCGTCCTCTACATGTGGCACTGTCTGCCAGCCGTGCAGTAGCAGCGTCACCTAAGCGGCCAGCCAGCCAGCGGCCGCTAAGCTCTTGACTCAGTTATGATTTGACTGTTAAAGCGTACACACGTCTTACTCTGTTTACTCGATCTGTGACTTTCATGTATTGCGTCTTCCTTGAAATACATTTGTTTAACTTGAAGTTATAACAGAAAGTCTCCATACAGGGGCCCCACAGCACCATCCACTGTTTTGTGTCTACTCCTAACACAAAGTGGCTCAATAACATTCTTGTGTACCACTGAGCACTTGTTCCAAACTATTACTTTACATATCTGCAGTAATGCTCCACGACAACTGGTCTTTCTTACATTTCGTGACGGATATTTTTGTCTCACGATGTCAAGTGGTAAATTGAGTGTCGAATGGCCCATCTTTCCTCCTCCTAGCAACATTATCGTAATGGCCGAAGTGGTGGCGAACACAACCTCTCTGTGCCTGTATGGCTGCCAGATTCAAATTTGGTAGAAATGTGTTACCTTTATCTCTGGGCACATTGAGGAAAATAATGCCGCCCCTTTGATGTGCTATGCAATCCATAGTAATGTCATACGCCTGCTTCCGGTCATAATTCAACTGCGATCTCTCGGCTCCCACAAAAGCGTGCAAATTGTCGATTTCATAATGCATATCGCAGGTATGTATTCTGTCTGTATCAAATGCTGATGGTCACATTGTGGAGTAATATTTTGTTGCACATGACCACACATTTGTCTCCTAGTATAATAAGCATTTTGTTGAAAACACGCAGACTGTCTCTGCAGACAGAGACGAGTATCTCCTAACTCACTGTCGCTTTATATTTCTCCCACAGTACAAGAGGATTGCTCGGTCTACACGTTGTTGGTATTATGGGATGCGGCACCGAGACCAACTCGGCACCACACATTGTGCTTCAGTGTTATGAGTGTGCACAGTGTACACCATTCCTGATGCGCCGCTCCCAGTGTCAATTGTGTCCCAGCACACATTTACCAAATTTTCTTCTGTGGAAACATTTCCCTGATGTGTGCTGCATGTAATACCGAGGCACCTCTGGATACAATGAAATTCTCACAAACGGACAGTGCTTACATAATTTGAGGATCACTGCCAATGTTGTACGGTCCACAAGTTCCCAAAATGTGACACAGGGTGTGACAGCGATCAGTACTTTCAGTTGCAATTACCACTGAAGTGCCACTGGTGTTGGCCAGGTGACCGTCGATCTACGTGTATCACAACTTTGCAATCACCTGTCTACATTCATTTCAGAGTGGTCATAAACTGTTTGATGAGGTTATGGAACATGTTTTGCAATGTTTGGCACAATGTGGCAGCTTGTTCCTGGAATGTGTGCACATCTCTTATTTGTTTCTAGTTTGTCACTGCCTGTTAAGTATAACTGAGGGCATATTAAATGATGGTCACGTGGTGGGAAGAGAGAACTCACCTCGTGGTAAACCTCCCCCTGCACTGTAAATGTCGTTAGAAAATTAAAGCGCTCATAAACTGATGTTGCACCAAGAGATGTCATCTGAAACAAATGTTACACTTTCTAATGTTGTGCAGCAGTAAACGTTTTGACTCTAATACGGTACCCGACATGTAGGTGAGAAGATCTGTCGGTAGTTGTAGCATCTGATCAAGTTTTATTTTCCCATTCATAGATCATAGGTCATGAGGTTCTGCTAGAAACCTCTTTGCCCCGCAATGTACACACAGTGCAAGTAGTGCTCCAATTTTAACGAATTTGTCCTTCGAGTAATTTTTATGTGAATCATAATAGAAGCCTTCCTTCATTAAAGTGTTACGTGAATGGCACGTTCATACGACCGAGTCCTTCACGATTTGTTGCAATCGTGCTTCATACCGTCGTGCAGCCTGGGCAGCTCTGCACGCAGCTGGTTGTCGTATCACGTATCGTAAGCAAACGTCATGCTGCTGGAAGGTGTCTGAGGTTCTGGATGCAGCCGAATGTTGCTTCTTGTAATGCAAATGGGCATCACACAGTCAGACCATACCGCAGGCTCTACTAATAGAAGCTGTAGCACGCATCGAAGCCAGTCGCGAATATTTTTCCTGAGAACTTTTCAGTCTGTGAACGTCATTATGTTGCTTGGTATTTGGTCACACTGATCCAACTGCAGTCCATTTTCTTTTTGACATTGTCCTACTCACAAGTGATGTTAAGTTACAAAATAAAGCATGTGGCTTTACATACTGAATATATCTGCTGAAATAGTGGTGTGTTCGGATGCCACAGAGGAGTTGTGGTTGTGCCTCCTATACATAAGGGACGTGATGTCATAGGTATAGGATTGTACTGGCATATGTAATAATTGTAAGCAACTCAATATTTATTACCTCGGTTGCAACTTAGCTCTGAAGGAGGCACGTGATCACTGTGGAGTGAGCAGCACAGCTCTACCAACACAGTGTATGATACCATTTGTCAAAGTCTACTGAATGTATCCACTGATACGCCTCACTGTTGATGGATGATGAATTAGGCCGTTACTAATCCCTCACTACCCACCTGCCACACTGGGCTGCCACACTAGGAGCTGAGTACACACCTCTTTACCCTTATCACTGCACATTGCAGATAGTTGGGCAACAGCAGTCGACAGAGAGGCTGGAAGAGAGTTTTGCCCTGAGACACGTCTGACATATATAATTCGCACATCTCCTCCTCCTCTTCCCTCTCACTGTCTATCTACTCCTCCCCTCTCTCAGTTCCTTCCCCACTATCTGTTCAGCCTATGTGGAAGGGGCTGGGAAACCACTGTGTGCCCCTCACTTGTAGGAAGCACTGCACAGCAGCGCGGTAAGGCACAGCATTACCATTCCTCCACAATATGCCCTGTCATGCTGGGCAGTTGTCAGGGGCTACAAAAAGTATGTTTTCCCCTATTATCTCCATGCCTATTGGAGCTAGGAAATTATAAACCCCACATTACTCATGAGGTCTGCTGATTCTGTGCTAAATTTGATCACTATTGATTTCGATCAGCTTTCAATATAAAGTGTGCACCTTCCTCGTCCTGCAACCCCCGTACCTGTACATATTTGAGGAGCACTGTTTCAAATAGTATTACGTTGGCCGATGGAACAAATTGAGTTTGTTGTATTTTCCTATAGTTTCCAAAGTAATTTTCCATTCTGTGAACTCAGATTGTAACAAATAGTATTCACTAAAAGTGTAAATGGCTGTTGGAACTAGTTGTGGTTTCAAATTATACTGAGTTTTCTATAGTGTCTGACTTGTGTCCCAACATTAATACGTTACTTTGCTCAGTTGGTTATAATGACAAACAGCACACTTTACTTTCAAACTTATCAGTTCTATAACGACAGTTATATTTTATTTGTGAATTGTGAGTAAGGGAACAGCTTTTTTGATTATGAAGGAATTGTCGTAGGTGATAATTTGAGAGGAAGCTGAAAGAGGAAAAGAAAATGGACATAACCATCAACTTAAATCTGAGACAAGGCACATAAAAATAAGCTTTAAAAACGAATACTGGGGTCATAATTCTCACTAAAAACATTAATATGTACCCCCAAAATTTTAATAAATGTTGACATCCTATAATTTAATATAGTACTACGCCAACATGCAGATTTATGACTCCCCCTCCCCCTTCTATAGTAGACACTCCAATAAAGATTCGGACATGACCATGTCCACACCACAATGCGAACACACAGGTAATTTCCATTGCTGCAATATACCAGCACATTTCTTACTAAATGTGTATTGAGAATGTGTATTTGGAGTTCTAAACAAAAATGAAGATCTACAAGTTTCATTGATGATTTGTGTTTCTTCACCAAAGAGACATTACCCGAGAGCTGATATCCAGACATTGATGACTGTTAAGTATCACATTTCAGTAAATAGAGATTTATAAACCACGGGTGCTAAATTTTTTGCAAAACTGTTTGGATTTGGGTAGAGTCATCTAAATACAACTGGGTTATGGGTGGTGAAGGATGTAGAGAACGAAGAGTGAGTGACCAGAAGAAAGGGAAGTTTGCAGCAAAAAAAGAGTTTCATCTCAAACCTAGAGGGCAGGGAGAGGCATTATTCTAGGAATGAGAACCAGCAATTGTACCTTTCTTCAGAACTGAGCATCAGAAAGTTGTTCAAAACATATAATGCAAATGTACCAAGTGAATTACAAGTAAAAATGTAGTCCTTTCAGAAAATATTCAACTCAACTCAAAATTTCACTACCTGCCTCAGATACTTAAAGCCACAGTTTTAAAATGTCTCACATATTAGCGACAGCTGCCCAAAATGAAAAATCACAAATTTTGACTAATTTGGGAGCTCAGAGGTTAAGGGCAAAGACATTTCACCAACTTCTGAAGGAGAAACCCCACAATTCAACAACACTATGTTTTGATATGCAGCACATATAGGTTCTTCAACTATCAATAAATAAGGCACATTATTCACATCAAGTAAACTATCACACTCTCTATGTAATAGATACTGATAATAAAAATCCACACTTCTATTGCAGGAAATGTAACCCAGCTGGCAGAATTTCTGTTGGGTTGCTTTAGGTCTCTACTGAGTATTTTAGTTTGAACATTTTTGCAGATAGCTGTGGAGCTCCATGTGGAACATGCTTTGATTTTATTTTTTCCTGGAATAGCTCCTCAGCAGCTTAGGAAAGTAACAGTGTCTTTTTCCAGTAAGATGTGACTTATTTCTTCCTACGACAAGAGTCTTTGGACGGAAATAATTGGCAGCATTCAACCGTATTTATGGCCTACATACAGTTCAACAATTATTTTAGAGAGACTATGCTCTTATCATCAGCTTGTAAAACTTGGCTCATAAAGTCAAAAGAACAACAAAGATGTCAATTCAATCCACCTCTCAACCTGACCCCCTTTGATTTTTTTCAAATTTGGTGCATTCAATGACCCAGATAAGAGATGAAAAAATACCAATTTTCAGATGTGTATTACAATTGTGAAGAAAGTTATAGGACTGGGAAGTTTGAAATTTGTGCTAAATTTACATGTATATGTCAGAACATAAATGACTGTAAATCTGGTTATAATTCAGTTACAGCAATGAAAATGGTGCCATTGCAAAGCTAATGAATAGACCTTTTACATTGATATGCCACACTGCAGCTTACTGAGAATTTTCATACCAAAGGTCATTGACCTTGGCCTTTGATGGATACGAAAATGCACTTCACACAAACACACACTCCCCTGCACCACAAATGAAGTTACTTTTACTAGGTTAATGACTCTCTATCCAAAATAACTTCTTGTGTCCTATCTACATAGAAATTCTCAATTATCCTAAACAATTGTACTTTTTATAATAAGTGGAAGTCAAGAAGTGCTCTATCTACCTGATTGCCTCGATCCGTGGCTTTCAGGACGTTATAAAACAAAAGCATGAATTGGCTTTCACACGACAGATATTTTCGGGAATCAATGCCGGTTAGCACGGAGGAGGTCATTTTCTGAGATACATTACCATGTTTGACCTCGGGATATGTTATAATACGTTTGACCTTAGAATATGTTGTTATACATTTGACCACAGAGTATAGTATATGATTCTACAACAAATGGGGCCAATGATATTGGACAGTAGCTTTGTGTATCACTTCTGTCATCTTTCCTTTTACGCGCGCGTGTGTGTGTGTGTGTGTGTGTGTGTGTGTGTGTGTGTGTGTGTGTGTGTGTGTGTGTGTGTGTCATACACTTTCTTCCACCCACACAACACAGTTTTTGTTTGAGGGTTCTACAGTATACTACAGGCAAAAGAGGGTCCAACTCAGTACTGAACATCATTTATCAAACTGTGAGATGCATGACCCCCAGGGAGAGGCAGATCGGCGTGTGAGGCTAGGCCCTAAAGGCGTGCAAGAGAGGTGCAGTATATTTTTAATTAAAAAAGTAATAATAATAATAATATTAATAATAATAATAATTGGACTGATTTTTTCATAACAACACTGTTACATCAGATGTTGCCAACAAAAATGAAACTGTGGTCATATTTTTAGCACTGTTTGAAACAATCGAGCGCTCCGGGGCAATGTCGGCTGTTGGTGGATCCCCCACTGTTGGTTGCAGTGTGACCGTATACTTAACTATCACGCAAAGTACGAGCTTCGGCACATCTATCTTGATGCCCCATTACAAACTTTCAGACTTTGCGAGGAAGACTCGACTGCAGTATGAAGCGGTTCCTGGTTAGCGACAGGCACGGAGACATTAGCTGCCAGAAGGGAGGGAGATAATAAACACATCAAAAAAAGTTTTGCATCAGCTCAGTTCCCGGAACACCTGAAGATAGATGTTGACAGTGGATATTGTATCACAGACACAATCTCTGTGACTGTTCAGAGATGCCACTACACCTGCCCAAAGATGTAAGCAACCATGCATAAGCGGAGCCTATTCGACGCAGGGGGTCCGACATCTGATCAGTTAACGTCATTCCACCAGGAAAGAGGTACACGGCTCGTGTTGTTTGTAGTTCAACCGTGCCTAGAAGGTCAATACTGTGGTTTGATCGCATCCACATTGTTACTTTGAGTCAGTAAGGGCTTCAACAAGGGAAGTGTGCATGCGTCTTGGAGTGAACCAAGCGATGTTGTTCAAACATGGAGGAGATAAAGACAGATAGGAACTGTCGATGACACGCCTTTCTCAGGTTGCCCAAGGGCTACTACTACAATGGATGACAGCTACCTACGGATTATGGCTCGGAGGAACCCTCATAGTTACACCACCATGTCGAATAATGCTTTTCGTGCAGCCACAGCACGTCATGTTACAACTCAAACTGTGTGCAATAGGCTGCATGATGCGCAACTTCACTCCCGTCGTCCATGGAGAGGTCCATCTTTGCAACCAGGACACCATGCAGTGCGGAACAGATGGGCCCAACAACATGCTGAATGGACTGCTCAGCGAATGCAGCATGGTGGAGGTTCCCTGCTGTTTTGGGGTGGCATTATGTGGGGCCGACGTACACCGCTGGTGGTCATGGAAGGAGCCATAATCACAGTACGATACGTGAACACCATCCTCTGACCGATAGTGCAACCATATCGGCAGCATACTGGCGAGGAATTCGTCTTCATGGACAATAATTCGCACCCCCATCGTGCACATCTTGTGAATTACTTCCTTCAAGATAACGACATTGCTCGACTAGAGTGGCCAGCACGTTCTCCCGACACAAACCCTATCGACATGTGCCTGGGATAGATTGAAAAGGGCTGTTTATGGACAACGTGACCCACCAACCACTCTGAGGCACCTACGCCGAATCGCCATTGAGGAGCAGGACAATCTGGACCAACAGTGCCTTGATGAACTTGTGGATAGTATGCCACGACGAATACAGGCATGCATCAGTGCAAGAAGACGTGCTACTGGGTATTAGAGGTACCAGTGTGTACAGCAATCTGGAACACCACCTATGAAGATCTTGCTGTACGATGGTACAACATACAATGTGTGGTTTTCATGAGCAATAAAAAGGGCAGAAATGATGTTTATGTTGATCTCCATTCCGATTTTCTGTACAGGTTCCAGAACTCTTGGAACTGTGGTGATACAAAAATTTTTTTGACATGTGTACAAAGGTTAAAACAAGAAGGTACGGTGAGGAGTATTTATTGCTAGGCTTCACAGAAACTAGAATTAATGGCGAAGAACATCTACAGTGTGTAATTTGCTTAAAAATTTTAGCTGCGGACAGCACGAAACCTAACAAGTTAAAGAGACATGAAATCAAACATCCTGAATTAATGGGAAAACCAAAAGAAATTTTTGTCAGGAAACTAAATGTTTTACTGCCTACCCACAAGAACTTTGCTAAAATGACAAATGCGACTTCTAAGGCCCTTTTAGCCTCGAATAGGATTTCATATAGGATTGCTGAATTCAAGAAACACTATCAGCTGTAAAAACTAGCAGCAATTGATATAGTGTAGCCAAAGTTCAGCGACTCATTTACTCGACAGCTGAAATGTATTTCTATCCCTAACAACACAGTGCACAGAAGATGACTTTTAGACATTTCTGACAATTTACTCAAGCAGTTAACAATAAACTGTGTAATAACAGTTTTGCACTTGAAGTGGATGAAGTGACTGGTTTTCATAAAGATTGCTTATGTTCATTTTGTTGATGAGTTTAACATTGAAGACGAATTACTTTACTGTGAGCCGAAACCGAAAACAACAACAGCTGAAAGCCTTTTGACAATTTTTTAAAATCAAAATGGGATATTATGTAATAAGTGCACTGGAGTATGCACAGATGGAGCTCACTCAATGTCTGGAGTTCACGGAGGATCGCAACCAAACAAGCTGTAGCTTGTGATGCAGTATGGACTCACTGCACAAACCATTGGGAGGCTCTGGTTGCTGAAGGGAACAGCACACCCCTTGTGAAGTGCTGTGTATCGTTATAGGAACAATTAAGAGTGCTAAAAAGAAAGTTTCAACCGAACAATGAAGTATTCTGTTTGTTAAAGGAGAAAAGTCACTCTTTAGAAGACTGTTTCAGAAACAGAGATTTTCTATTTAAAATAGATTACCTCATTGACATTTTTGAGGAATGAAATATTCTTAATACTAAACACTTCACAGTAATTGGGCAACTGTACTATCTCGGAATGAAAAATGGAAGGTGTTCGTACACTATTTACAGCTGGGGGAAAACCAAATGGGATGTGGCATGCTAGGTATGTTCCCTACCCTAGTGTCACCGTTACGAGGACACAATGGAGACAGAAGCCTGCCTTCATCAACATCTTGCAACACTAAAGGTTCACTTTGAAAAGTATTTCAGTGACAATTTTGATAAATTTAATTCGATTAAAAATCCATTCAAAAATGCTCCTGAACCACCACATCCACATATAGAAGAGCAAAAACAATTTACTGATCTCACTTTGTGTTATTTCATTGAAGAGTAAATTTAATTGAAGTGTCTCTGTGGGAGATACGGATCCGTATTGGCAAGAAATTCCCAATGCTGAGGCAAAATGCAATGAAAACTTTTCAGCTTTGGCAGCTATGAAACCGAACTACCATTTGAAGCTAAAAGCACGCTATTTCTGCTTTTACAGCGTGTCTGGAGAAACTTTCTTCTCAAAAGCAAGCTCATCCATCACACAGAACTTCATAATTTAAATTTTTAATGTTCTTGTTGGAAATGGAAGAGGATGTAGATGAAGATGAAATGGGAGATACAATACTGCTTGAAGAGTTTGACAGAGCACTGAAAGACCTAAGTCGAAATAAGGCCCCGGGAGCAGACAATATTCCGTTAGAACTACTGACAGTCTTGGGAGAGCCAGTCCTAACAAAACTCTACCATCTGGTGAGCAAGATGTACGAGACAGGCAAAATACCCTCAGACTTCAAGAAGAACATAATAATTCCAATCCCAAAGAAAGCAGGTGTTGACAGATGTGAAAGTTACCGAACTATCAGTTTAATAAGTCACAGCTGCAAAATACTAACACAAATTCTTTACAGACGAATGGAAAAACTGGTAGAAGCCGACCTCGGGGAAGATCAGTTTGGATTCCGCAGAAATATTGGAACACGTGAGGCAATACTGACCCTACAACGTATCTTAGAAGAATGATTAAGGAAAGGCAAACCTACATTTCTAGCATTTGTAGATTTAGAGAAAGCTTTTGACAATGTTGACTCGAATACTCTCTTTCCAATTCTGAAGGTGGCAGGGGTAAAATACAGGGAGCGAAAGGCTATTTATAATTTGTACAGAAACCAGATGGCAGTTATAAGAGTTGAGGGACATGAAAGGGAAGCAGTGGTTGGGAAGGGAGTGAGACAGGGTTGTAGCCTATCCCCGATGTTATTCGATCTGTATATTGAGCAAGCAGTGAAGGAAACAAAGGAAAAGTTCGGACTAGGTATTAAAATCCATGGAGAAGAAATAAAAACTTTGAGGTTCGCCAATGACGTTGTTATTCTGTTAGAGACAGCAAAGGACTTGGAAGAGCAGTTGAATGGAATGGACAGTGTCTTGAAAGGATGGTATAAGATGAACATCAACAAAAGCAAAACGAGGACAATGGAATGTAGTCAAATTAAGTCGGGTGATGCTGAGGGAATTAGTTTAGGAAATGAGACACTTAAAGTAGTAAAGGAGTTTTGCTATTTGGGGAGCAAAGTAACTGATGATGGTCGAAGTAGAGAGGATATAAAATGTAGACTGGCAATGGCAAGGAAAGCGTTTCTGAAGAAGAAAAATTTGTTAACATTGAGTATAGATTTAAATGTCAGGAAGTCGTTTCTGAAAGTATTGTATGGAGTGTAGCCATGTATGGAAGTGAAACGTGGACGATAAATAGTGTAGACAAGAAGAGAATGTAAGCTTTGAAAATGTGGTGCTACAGGAAAATGCTGAAGATTAGATGGGTAGATCACATAACTAATGAGGAGGTATTGAATAGAATTGGGGAGAAGAGGAGTTTGTGGCACAACTTGACTAGAAGAAGGTATCGGTTGGTAGGACATGTTCTGAGACATCAAAGGATCACCAATTTAGTATTGGAGGGCAGCGTGGAGGGTAAAAATCGTAGAGGGAGACCAGGAGATGAATACACTAAGCAGATTCAGAAGGATGTAGGCTGCTGTAGGTACTGGGAGATGAAGAAGCTTGCACAGGATAGAGTAGCATGGAGAGCTGCATCAAATCAGTCTCAATACTGAAGACCACAACAACAACAACGTTCTTGTAATTCTCATTTGCCATACTGTAAATACTGTTCATTACGCAGTTTTGAATAAATGAAAATGTGAATAAGATAGATAATTTGTTCCATATTGTCAATTCAACAATTTGTATAGTTTTGGTTTCTGTTGCACAAAATCCTTCTAAACTGAATTTGGTAAAACAAATAACAAGGCAAAGAAAATATTAAAAGAATGAGGATTTTTGTTCATAAAATGGAGGGGGTGGCTGATACTTTTGCTCGTGAAGAGTGGCCCCATTGGAAAAAAGTTTAAAAACCACTGGTGTAGAAATTGATAAGGATTCTATAGGGCCCTGGAGATTTGTCCTATTTTAACAATGTCAGATGTTTCTCAATGCCACTGACAATAACATATATTTCACTCATCTTGGCAGTGGTAAGAGAATTAACTTCGGATTTTTTGCTTTTACTTTGTTACGCTCAATTTTAGTTCCTGTCTTGTCAATAAGTATCTGGATACTAACTATGGTGGCACTGACACTATTATGGAGTAGTTTCTGTTTGTTTAGAAGTTTCTATACAGATTCGTGTACCATGGAGGGCACCTCTCATCATGAACTATTTTTCTAGGTACATGTGTATCCAGTTTCTGATCACTTACTCTTTTTAACTTGACCCACATTTATTATATATGTCCTGTCCAGAGTTTAATGTTTCACGTTTTATGCTGAGCTACAGTGCTACAGTCTCTTTATCTAATATGTTGAACATCCAGGGTGATGAGAAACAATCTGAAAAGCTTGTAAGGGTGTTGCAGGGTAGGTTGAGCTGATAAATAATTGTTCAGAAAAAAAATATTGATACACTGTGCTGTTTCTAAGTTAATCAGAATTGATGTTAGCCAATCACACTGTTGCGCATGCAAATTCAGGTAGCTCACCAGAGATGGTGTCGTCAAACATATGCTTCATTTGGTTTCCTAAAACTGAACAAGAATGTCATACAAAAGCTGGACACAGGACAGTAATAAAGATCGAACCTGAGACGTAGGCTGTGCAGACTCAAGCGCTATCATCTACGCTGTACCAAATTGTATCTGGCGAGTCACTTGAATTTGCGTGGGCACGGGAGGCAGTGGAAGGGTGGAATAATAATAATAATAATATAATAATAATAATAATAATAATAATAATAATAATAATAATAATAATACGGTATCGCTCGATACTATTTCACTTGCACTCTGTACAGTATGTCACAACGTTCTGTTACAGGATTACTTTTTATTTTTTTTATTTTAAATCTGGCTCATATGTAATTCCAGTCACTGTGTAGAATTTTGTACACCAGCTATGCTGTGTCATGCTCATGCAAAATTCTCTTAACTGTCTTCTCTGATGCAGGAAATTGCTAACGACTACACTAAATTATCAAATGACAACTGAACACATATTTTCACTTTCAATCATATGCTTACAGATATTATAACTGCATTTACAATTCAGTCCATTAACGTGACACTAACACATTCTTTCTCTACTAGAACTCAAACAAGAGTAGTTGATGATGATTGGTTTTTGGGGCACTCAACTGTGTGGTCATCAGAAGTACCAGTTTTTTCACAGTCTAATTTTTACACAAAGTCCACTTGAGCCACTGTCACAAATTATGATGATGATGATGAAATAATGAGGACAACACAAACACCCAGTTCCCGGCCAGAGAAAATCCCCAACCCTTCAAACAAGAGTGCTGCCAATCAATATAAAATCTTTCTTACATTACAATCAAAAAACATCATTTGTTTTCCTCCTAAGAGACTCCATAATCCCACTTATCCTGTGCACATCTTCTGGGTCCGCAGACTGCATACCAGATGACCAGCAAGTAGTCAGCATTCTGCTGGCTTCCACGCACTATGGCTACATCTTTCATAGTATGCCCCCTCTGTAGGAACAGATATGGTACACACAGTAGGTCTGTCAATATTTGATCCTACCTACTTTACTTAAACATCATGGATGTTTTTAGCTCATGCAACAATTCTTCATATATTGGAACAGGATGTCCTGTGCTTTTGAGACTGTTTCTGATAATGCTGCAAATAACTTTCTACTTTTTTAGTAGCCACTTTTACTTTTGTATTGTCATGGCCCCCACCAACAAAATTGTAATTATACAAACTGATTATTGTATAATTAAGTTCTCCTCCTATGATTACAGGATTGCTAAAGTTACTAGTGAACTGAAATATTCTCTAAGGTCTTAGGTTACATCTGAAGGAAAATCTGGTGGTCGTAAGAAAAATCTAGTTATAAGTTTAGAATTTCTTGTCTCTTGTGACAAATATACAAGCTCCATTTGCCATTTGCCTATCCTTTCAATATACAGGGTGAGTCACTAACTATTACCACCGAGAATAACTCGAAAAGTATGATAGTAGCTGAAAAGTTTGTGGGACAAATGTTGCATGGGACAACGGGGGCCATAATATGACATTGGTTTTTTTGTTGCTAGGCGGGGTCGTATCAGAGATATGAAGGTCAACTTTGTTTTTTTAAATGGTATGCTGTAGTTTGGCACCGATTTTCTGATAGCAGCTATTGAGATGAATCCAATGATGTGTAGCAGTAAGGTCTTTGAAAGTAAATGAAGGTCACAAAGGTGGCATGAACGTATATTTACAGAAGATGTTCAAAATAATGACCATTGGTATCAATGCACTGTTTCAATCTTCTTATCATGGATTGAGTGGTATTCCTTATCCCTTTTGCTCTTACTGAAGCACATGCTCTGTTAATTCTCTCTCGTATATCGTGCAAATAGTAAATATTCGCCAAATACGGCGTATCCATCTAACGTACCATTGACATGTAAACACCATTCGATGGTTTCGTAATACAACACTAATAGGAAAGGTAAGACTAGTATTGTCGAATCAAGCGAATGTAAATGATGTATTCCTTCGAAGAATAACTCAATATGCTTCTCATTTACAAAGAATGCCCACGAAATTCAGTGAGAGCTAGAGACTTATACACTGAAAGATATCCTCAATATACTCACCCTATACATTGTACACTTAAATGTGTGCGAGATAAATTGAGAACAACTGGATCTTTAATGCATCGGAAACATATCTGGCAAAGGAAAGTTACTAATGAGTAAACAGAAATTGGTACTCTCTCCACTGTAGTCCGAGATCCTTGTGTTAGTTCGTGTCAAATTGCAAGGGAATCTGGCATGAGCCAGAATAGTGTTACTCATTTTCTGCATCCCCATAAATATCATCCTTACCATATCAGTCTCCACTAAGAATTAACTGGTACAGATTGTATGCATTGCATTGAGTTCTGTTGGTGGGCTCAACTTCAGACTCTGAGGGATGACACATTTATTAATTTGATTTTATTTACTGACGAGGCTACATTCACGAAGCACAGAAATGTTAATTTGCGTAACATGCATTATTAGGCAACTGGAAATCCTTGTTGGCTGCAGCAAGTCGCACACCAAAATCTGTGGTCGATGAATGTATGGTGTGGTATTCTAGAGGACAGAATTACAGGCCCCTATTTCATCGAATGAAATCTTAATGTTAGGAAGTATGACACATTCCTGGAAGAAACATTAGGTATGTCATTGGAGAAAATACCTTCGGGAACAAGGAACAGAATGTGGTATCAACACATTGGGCATCCAGCACATTTTTCGCTGATGGCTAGAAATGAACCGCAGAGACAATTCCCAAATTGTTGGACTGGACGTGGAGGAGGTGTGTCGTGGCCGTCTTGTTCGCCAGTCTTGACGCCTCTGAATTTTTTATTGTAGGGATTCGTAAAAGACATTGTTTATAAAGAGGTTCCAACTACGCCTGAAGATATGGGAGACAGAATTGTCAGTGCGTGTCCTTCGATAAGTGCCGAAGTGATTAGCAACACCACTCAATCCACAATAAGAAGATTGTAGCACTGCATTAATACCAATGGCCATCACTTCGAACACCTTCTGTAAATGGATGTTCGTGCCACCTTTGTGACCTTCGTTGACCTTCAAAGACCTTACTGTTACACATCATTGGATTCATTTCGATAATTCCTATCAGAAAATAAATACCAAACTACAGCATCCCATTAAAAAAAAAAAAAAAGAAGCAAAGTTGACCTTCAGATCTCTTAAGGGACCCCACCTAGCAACAAAAGCCAACATCATATTATGGCGACCGTTGTCCCACACAACTTTTGTCCTGAAAACTTTTCAGCTCCTATCATACTTTCGGAGTTATTCTTGGTGGCAATAGTTAGTGACTCACACTATATACTTAAGTTATCCTAAAAATCTCACTGTTCTCAATTTCAGCTTCTAATCAGCTTTCTGTACCTAGTAATACGTGAGCTTCACTCCTTTTTAGGATCAATTCAAACTCTAGCCCTTTGTTGCTAATGCTTTGACAATTAATCAACAGGATTTTAATAGTCTTGTCTGTGGGAGGCATTTCTTTGGAACGTACACTGACACTTTTGAGTATCCTACAGCTATCATTATCTATATCAACCTAAAAATACCTTGTGTGCACCCCACACACAGTCAGCTACACGAGTAGCAGCCTCTCATGTGTAGTGTACACCTGGCCCATTTAGGGGGTCCCCACTATTCTCAACCATTTGGTGTAAGCCTAGGAAGTTGCAGCCTAGCTTGTCACAGAAGCTCTGGTTCAAGGCTTCCTCTTGACTCAGAAGCAGATGGCCACAATCAGTTTTGGAGACAATGCTGCAAATTATAAGCTTCATTGAAACTTCACAAGCAACACTGTCTTCTTACTCTTCTCTTCCTTTCACTGAAATTATTCGGGTACTATCTAGGAAACCAGATGACCGACACCATTTGTTGCAACGTGCACCACAACCTGCAGCAAGTTGCAGCATGATCTAATGATGGCTGCCAGATCTACCTCTTCAATTTGTTGAATGACGCCCCTGATCACACACACTGAGTGCACCTGGTTTTCCATACTACCATTTAAAACTATTTTTCTAAGAGATTCCATTATCTGCCATAAGTCAGAGCTGCTGAGAACAATAGACTACTACCTGTTTGCATTTGCCTCCTTTAGACAACGGATACAATATATTTCCCAACCAGTGAAGTGAGTCTAATTGGTTCACTTTTAGTTCCAGAGGAAGGCAGCACCTCCAACTTGTCAGTCAGGGGATAAGGGTAACACTTGCATTCTATTTGGTCCGTCCAACCTAAACCTATCAGTTACATGACATTCCCATTCGAGTGACAAAGTAGTGACAGATCCTGTACTTCCCGTAGAGGAGGCAATACCCACAGGAGTATAGTACTTGGAGATACGAAGTACCTCTCGTAAGGACTCTCGCTAACCCTCGCAACACACCCATCGGTTGTAGCTTTGGATCAATTAACTATACTGTAGGTGATTAGCAGCTGTTTACGAACATCGACTAACTCGTCCCGTACCCAAGAGCAGCATTCACAGTGTGGATGCATTGTGGTTGATGCAAATTTTATAAACCAACACACAAATAACTTAAAGTTTTCTGATTCTCTTTCAATTTCCCAGTCTGACAAGCTACAAGTATTACCAGCTGACCTAACAACTGAAGCAATTAACTGGAAAAACTCTATTACAGCAACATAAAAAGTTGAGATAAATTTATTGGTACACTGAAACATTTTTGAGGATAAAGTCACTAATCAACTCAGAAATTTTGTTTATTTTATTTATGATTATGATTTATGAGAAATACTGACAATGTGTGTTCTTGTTTAAAGAGGAAACTAAATGCAGCACAATATGTTAGGTTTAATATATACTACAGTAACTGGATTTCATGAACACCGATTTACTACGAAGTATGTTGTATACATCACACACAACCTTAGAAAGCAGCGAAAAATATATGTTTACTTGCTTTTTACTCATGGCTCTGTACGCATGTGTCATGTATATTGCAAGTGTCACACCCCTCCTCACTATGTCCATTTCCTCCTGACCCCCTCCCCACCCTGTTCCTAGCTCACACACACACACACACACACACACACACACACACACACACACACACACAAATCTGTTATATAGGGTGACAATTACTGAAGTATATGGAAAAAGATAAATTAGTTACAAACTATGGTGTGGACACACTTTATTCAATATGTAAATGTCACTACAGATATTCTGATTTAAGTTATGACATGTTCCACATGCCTGCCACCATTGGCGATGATGTGGCACAGATGAATGGCAAAATTCTGCATGACCCGCTGAAGTGTCTGAACATGGATGCTGTCGGTGACCTCCTGAATGGCTGTTTTCAATTCAGCAATAGTTGTGGGGTTATTGCTGTAAACCTCAAAAAGAAATTGCACATGCTCAGAGACGGAGAATACAGCAGCAAATCAAGGCCCGTGCCAGTGGCCTGTGGATACCACAGAGTGAGAATGCAGCCCACAACGTGCTCCTCCAGGACATCAAACACACTCTTACTTCAACAGGGTTGAGCTCTGTCTTGCACGAACTACATCTAGTCGAAATCAGGATCACTTTCGACAATGGGGATGAAATCATCTTCCAAAACCTTCGAGTACCATTCGGAGTCACCGTCTCGTAGAGGAATATCACACAGTTATTCCGTGACAGGACACTGCACACCACACAGTCACCCAATGAGGGCGAAGAGACGTCTCGATAGCAAAATACAGATTCTATGTCCCCCCCCCCCCCCCCCCCCCCAACGCGACAATTTTGCTTATTGATGAGCCCATCCAAATGAAAGTGAGCTTTGTTGCTAAACTGAACCGTACTGCACATACTAATTTCCATCGTGCCCAGTGGCCAACCGTGCAGTTCGAGCATCCTAAGGCAAACCGCTCAGAAGTTCAGACAATTTTATTTCACATACTGAACATAAACACTCGCAAGTGTTAAAAAACTCTCAAAAATACTGTCACTGAAAGTTTTCGAAATGAACAAAGTAAGTTAACACTTGGCAGTACGATCTAAATATGAAGCACTCACAAATTTTTGAAAATACACAATACGAGAGACCATGTGAAAATGACACAAACAGTAGGTCAGACCTATTTGGCACAAGCAATCTCACACAAAGGAAAATTCAGAAGTAACCTATATACGTAAATAAATGTGTGAAATGAACAAATATTGTTACTTAGTAGAATTTGTGATACCTTTTACCCTAACATGCCAATGATGAACAACACAGTGTTTATCACAGTCAAAATCACAAAAATTGTGGAGTGCCAACAAAGCATGTCATTGCAATTCATGCCATTTTAATTGAAGATTTTAATTCCCAGGTGATAGAAATAATTTTTCATTTTCATTCAATTACCTCACACAATACCACAAAATTTAGAGCATTTAAAATAATATAGAATAATACACACTTACCTACAACAGATTCAACAGTATCAGCTGCTGGATAAAATGGAGTAGCCAGTGGGGACACTGATGGCAGTGGTATAGAATTGCTAATGCTATAATTCAAATAAATATTTTGTTTCCTATTTGCCTTTTCCATTGGTGTAAGGAGGGGATCCCGCTCTATTGCTATTAGTTTGTTTTGCATTGCACTCTGTAACAAAGAGAGAAAAAATTAGTGTTTCAATAATTCATTAAGGGTGTGATATAGTGGACTTTTCAGCCAGAACAGGAATAATACATACTGCCTCAGAAGGAAACTTCACAAATAAATGAAAATAAATTCTGGATTCTGATGACAAGTACGTTTAGTGCTTTAGAAAATTATAAGGTACTGAATGAAAATTGCAGATTCCTCTCCCATCTCCTCAGATAATATTTATGAAGAAAATAACAACCCATTTACAATCACTTTAAGGAAAATTATTAGACAATATTTTGATGATTTAAACAATAATATCTCTATTCATTTACTCACGAGTCTGTAGCTCAGCACATTAAATATTTTTGAACTGTTTGTGAGAAAAGCAACCAAGAAAATTTTGAAAAGCAGTGCTAATTCTTGAGTTCCCCCTCCCCACTTTTGTAAAGTTACCAACACATTATCTCACTGCTTTTTTCTTTGAGATAAACACAATGCAGAACTCCCACAGACTGCTTAGTGACAATTCTGTGATATATGCTGCCTTCAGTGTCAGGACGACAGCCACTTCACGAGGTCTCGAAATGATGCCCGTGGGCATTATCATTCACTTATTGGGAGACAAATCAAATCAGATGGACCCAAATTTGAATTTAAAAGAGGGATATGGTAATATCGAGAATTACGAATCCTAAAGAATTCATTTTCTTTAAATCCTCTGTGAAGGCATTCTGGGTGTGACAATCCTTTGCAGGTTTTGCTTTAGCAACTTAGTTATTTCAAAATTGTTACACCGTCATACCAATCTGCTGTCAATGTCCTACCTCATTAAAGTTCGATTGGCGATACACACATTTGCAACTAGATGCAATCCTCTTCCGTTGGCACACCTCGCTCTATTTACACGTACCGGATTGACACAATCGAGAAAGTACAAATGTGAAGTTTCTAAGTAAATTCGTCAGAAGTTTCCGGGCAAAGTTTCCTCGTAAGTGTTGCATCACTATCCAGTCTTTCAGCAAAAGCAACAAGTAGTAGTGAGAAAGCTGCCTCAAAGTATCGCATTAGCAGCCACAGGCCGAAGGCCGCGGTGCGGCAACAAGCGGATCAGAAAAATGTACACGTAAGACGGTTGCGACTTGAGGCTAACCGCACTCGGCGGAAAACTGCACTGCGTGACGGTAATGACCGCAGCAGGCGGGTCGACGTATCTAAACCGGGGCAAGTCCACCGTTACGGGTGACACAATTGGGTGCCAGGTTTCAGTGAAACAACTGTGTCTCAGAGCAATATAAATATGGCCAAGTTTTGAGGCAGAAGCACTTCTCGTCACCGGAGTCCGACAGCACCACCACGGACGAAGAAGCGTGCCGGATCACGTAAGAACGGGAAACCGTCATCGGGCGCCTCGGGTTCAAGACTGGGCTGCACCTGCCACCACTTGCACTAAGTTCCTCACAGGGCTCAGTGCTGTGGCACCACCGGCCTGCCGTTCATACCTACTGCTGCCTACAATGAGTTTCCCCCTGGAACTTAGTACCACAACACCAGCTGCCGTCTGGCTCCTGCCGGGGAGGAGTGGGCCGAATTCCAGTGTAGGTAGCCTTCCTTCACTACTGCAGAAGACACCACTCATCAGAGCAGTACCGGCAGGGGCTCTCCTAGTGTTCAGTGACAAGACAGGCAGCAACAACAACTATGTCCGTCTGTGGATGAGGATGGTGACACGACTACTGCAGCAGTGCAGTTCTGTTGACACATGGTGGGGTGAGTGCAGTCTTTTGTTTTGGTTTTGTTCAACTCCAAGTTCGCTGTGTGACAGGTGAACGCAGATGATATTTGGAGGTGTAAATATAGCTCAGTTTTCACCTGATCAATATGGGCAATACAGATGTCACTACAGAGAGGTGTGCCTCACTGTCTAGTAGTATAAGTTGTTAACCATTACTAGTAGTTCAGGAAGTGAAGCTAAGCACGGTTGTTGTTTTGAAGAATAGCAGTGATTACGAGCAACCACTCGTGCGAAAGTAGTTAAGTGACAGCACGAAGTAATACAATACCGTTACAGTTAAGCGTGCTCATAATTTGATTTTACTCTTTGCAGAGAAAGGAATACAGCTCAACATTTAAGCACGTAAGATAGTGGGAAGTCTTAGTAGCGTGGTATGCTTAAGAGGTTTTTTTTTCTCCCTTTTACGACTGTGTGATCGAGAGGAGGCAACTGTTTCGGGGTCAACGGAAGGTAACCGTGTCTGGGTCGATACCACAAGGAGCTCTGGGGTGTTTAAATTTTAAGAGGCAAAGTAGAAAAGTTGTAAGCAGAAAAGGTTGAGCAGGATAAGAGATTAGATGGATCAGACACCGACATGAAGAAAATTGCTAATAACAAAACTCCACAGTAAAAGGAGTAATTGCAGAGAGAGCAGGAGTGCTGGATAATGGAAAACTGGCCTTGGGATGCCAGAAATACATTGATTAGGCAAAGAATGAAAAAAAAAAAAAAAAAAAAAAAAAAAAAAAAAAAAAAAAAAAAAAAGGCAGAGAGGAGGGAGAAGAAAGAAAATGAAACAAAGAGCAGCAGGCTTGTGGATAGTTTACTTGTTCCTGTGGGACAGCCGACTACCGTTAATGTAATTGAACCTGTCAGTCCAGTGAAGAGAACGAAAGAGTGTGGTCTCAGTTGCCTCAGACTGCAGTCGTGTGTGTGAGTTGCGTTTGCATTTGTGTGTGTGTGTGTGTGTGTGTGTGTGTGGGCGGGCGGGCGGGCACGCGCGCTCGCTTTCTCGCACGTATGTATGTCTATTGTTGACAAAGGCCATTGGCCGAAAGCTTTAAGTTCGAAAACCCTTTCATTGTGCCTATCTGCCACTCAGCATCTCTGCTATATGGTGAGTGGCAACTTTCCTTCCCATAATATTGTTACATTCCATCACAGATTTTCCATTGTTTGATAAGGATAGTTTATTGAGACAAGAAGAGTGTCAGTTTGTAAGTCCGGGATGGAGAGTTAAAATTTTTTTTGTGCACGTGCGAGGCAAGGGGCCTAACAGTGAAATACGTTTCGTAGTATTTGTGCTAATGAGCACGACAAGAGACCCTCGAGAGGTCATGTGAGATTAAGCAATACGAGCAAGAGATGATAAATAGTTAATGGAATGTTTAAAGATTAATATAGTAATTGCACAGTAGTTAAGGATAGCTGATTTAGTAGTACGTACTTGTTTTACAGATTAAGGGTGACAGTAATTTCAGTAGAGAAGCAGGTCGAAGCAAGACTTCAGGGGTCAGGTTTCTCCATGGGGGGAGGGGGTAGTGTAGTGTCACTAACCAGTCTTCGAGCAAAAGTAACGAGAAGCCGTGAGAAAGCCACCACCAAGTATCGCATTAACAGCTGCAGGCTGATAGCTGCAGTGTGGTGACGTGGGTCAGAGTAACACACACTTGAAGGGACTGCAAGACACGGCTAGCAGTACTCGGCAGAAAACTGCACCGCACTGCACAGTAGTAACGACCGTTGCAGGAGGCAGGAGGGTTGACGTCACCGCACTGAGGGAAGTCTCTGGTAACAGATGATGTAACTAGGTGCCAGGTTCTAGTGCAACAACTGCACCTCAGAGCGATACGAATAAGGCCGAATTTTCAGGCAGGAGCACTTCTCGTCGGCGGAGTCCGGCAGCACCACCACCCACCAGGGGCATGCCGGACGGTGAGAAAACTGGGCTCGCCAGCAGTAGCCGTGGGTTCGGAACTGGGCTGTGCCTGCCACCTAAGTTCCTCACGGGACTCGGCGCCACGGGACTGCCCACCTGCCACCCACACCTGCTACCACTTCCACTGAGTTCCCTCCCAGGGAATCCGTGCCACAGCATCAGTGCCATTTGATTCCTGCCAGGGAGCAGCGGATCGAATCCCACGTACACTCTGGCACAGTGGCCACGAGCAGAGCCGAGGAGCCATTCGAGAGCGGGCCCCGAGAGAGCAGCAGCGCACCGCCTATGTCGCGACCGTGGCCTACGTAGGCTATAGACTGTCCGGTCGTATCTCAATGAGGAGCTAGAAACTTGACTCTGTTTTCAAATGTAGAGAGACATGTAGAGGAACTATGGGCCTGTTTTAAAAAATATGTAATCATAATAACAGGAGGGACGCTCTGTGGCATAGAGCCACTGTAAATAAACTTTTAAAGAAACAGACTACTGCATTATAGGTGTCAAACAAAGCATACCGCTATAGATAGAGAGATGCTGAATGAAATGCATTTGCTATCAGGAGAGCAACATCTGAGCCTTCAGAGACCACCGTAGCAGAATACTGTCAAATGATTTTTCACAAAACCCATAGAAATTTTCGTCATACGTAAAGGCTGTTAGTGGCACCAAAGTTAGTGTCCAGTCCCTAGCGAATGGGAGAGAAACTGAAACTACGGGTAGCATAGGCAAAAGCTGAAACGTTTAACTCTGTTTTCAAATGTTCCTTTACAAAGGAAAACCCAGGAGGATTGCCCTGACTGACTCCTCGTACCAAAGGAAAGATGAAAAAAATCAGTGTTAGTGTCAGTGGTTGTAACATTACAAGTCAAGACAGCTGTAACGGAACTTGAATAGTGTAAAGTTATCGTTAAAAACGCACGCCGCGTGATTTGTTACGATTTGGTCGGTCATAATAGTAGTAACATGCTTTCGAATACAATTAAAATATAACGGCGATACCTGTTTAGCATTATTGGAAATAATATGTAATAAATTAATGAGTAAGGTAGCCGATCCTATAAGAAGAGGTAGAATTGGGCATATTAAGGTGTTTTGCTTTATATCGAGTAAGCCGATGATACGGCGTCTTTTTTTTTTCCGTTTACTCTTAGAAGAAAAAAAAGAAAACCAGTAACGAAGTGCTAATTGTGCGTTGTGAAAAATATAGGGGCGAATTTTAAATAGCTACAGTGTATAATCAGACTAACAAATGGACATTCAGTTACGCGAAATAGCGGACAGCGAAGTGTGGTCATTAAATTGAGTACACCTACAGGGCGGTCAATTCCGGGATGAGTCTATTCGCATCTCACGAGGGACGCGGTATTGAGACCGGTTTCTTTTTTAATTATATCACGGAGAGCGGGCTTCGATTTATAAAAAGAAGAAAAGCTGTATCATTATCACTGACTGTTGGTGTTAAGCAACCAAAACTGTTCATCAAAGGGTTTCGGTGAATGAGTGGTGAATGCGAAATGAAACTGTGTACGAAGTTATGTTAAATAAAGCAGAAGAGACAAGACAGTTTGGTCGTATCTGTTATTATTCCATAAACCGCAACATTTATTCTCGTTGTACGAAGCCTTTATAGACGATCGTTATGACAATTTGCTTTGAAGGGAACTCGTTACGAGTTACGTTTTGGGGACCTGGTCAACAGGGGATAGTTCGTAGATCTTAACTACTGCAGCTATTCTGGAATCAGGTGCTACCATGACCATTGTGTGTTGTCAATGGCTTAAGGTCATCATATCTCATGCTCTAAGATCGACGCGCCTTTCCTCTTAGTGTAACGGTGTCTCACGGTAACCACGACAACGCCGACGGCGAAGGAAGATACGGTAGAAGTGGCGCCACAACGTGCGGCTCGATCGAGGAGGATTGCTGCATCGAGTCGAGTGTCATCCGGATTCACGAACCCTAGAGTTGGAAAATATTGTAGCAGCCAGTGAGTCTGTCCAATGAAAGAGGTATTCTTCAATAATCGCTAAAAGTGAGCGATACTACCAGGTATGATTAAAATAACTGTATAATTATAAAAAAAAAAAGGAAGTTGACACTTGTGATTTCGGTAGATAAATATATATAAATACATAGTGAAAATAAGTGTATGTCTTGGTAGTGAATAATCATGTCAAAACGAACGAAAAGAATACATGATAATGTGCAGTTGAGTAGAGTAATGAGTAGAGAGAGAGAGAGAGGAAAGTGAAGAGGATAGGGATGATGCATCCCATGAGCTCAATGTGGGACAGGAGACATGTACAGATAATAATACAGTTATTGATTTAGAGCCGTTAGGAGATTCAAATACAATGATAAGTAAGGTAAGCAGTGTGGGAGAACATAAAGATCTTGAGGTTTCGGAAGTAGATCAGCAAGTTGATCCACAAAATGGAAATATTAAAGTAAAAAAATGTTTGATATGCTGGTATCAATAAATACTCAAATGGGTGTAATGAATGGAAGACTTGGTTCACTAGAAAAAGATAATAAGCAATTAAAAGAGGGCAATCAAAAGTCAAATGAAAAATTTGAGGACAAATTTGGTTCATTAGAAGTTAAAATGGATTCTTTGGAAAGCAAACTCAACACCTTTGATTATAAACTGGAAAATACTAAGAAAGAATTAAAGGCGGACTGGGAGACTCAATTAAATGCGAAATTTGGAGAACTAGATGTAGAGTTTTCTAACACCTTAGAAAGGCAATATAATAATTTAATGGGAAAACTTCATGACGTAGAAAAGAAATATGAGGTAGTTTCGAAGAGTTATGATGGCCTGTCCAATAGGGTGGTTAAGTGCGAAAGCAGCTGTTTCAATGCTAGCGCACAGATAGAAGAGCTTTAGAAACAAATAGTCGAGTTTGAGTCTGATGCTCGTAAGGGGATTGACAAGTATTTTGTAGATCAAACTAAAAGACTTGACGAAGATCTAACTGAATGGATAGAAATAAAAGGAAATGAAATTGTAGACAAGGTTGAGACTACTATTGGATCCCAGCCAAATGAAAATATCAATGAGCACCTAAGTAGAAATGATGAATTAATTAAGCTCTTCACTAGCGAAATTCAGAAAATAAAAGAGAAAATAGTTGATGAGTTACCTAAATGGCAAAAGGAAACCAATCATAAATTGGCGGAGTTAGAACGAAAGTCATCACACAATTTGTTGACCGTGGACGTACGTTCGGAGAATAGGTCGAAAAACAACCGAACATGTGATAATACGAAGTACAATTGTGGTGAAAATTTGCATTGGGAAGTTGATGATTCGGTTGGTAAAGATGATGATTCTTTTGGTCAGCGAGGATATTTGTCTTCTTTAAAGGTGGAGAACAGCATTTTTAAAAGTAGACAATCCCCAACATTCTCCACTGAAAAGAACAACCTGCATCTGAAAATCTTTATCAATAATTGCAAAAGAGTATTTCCGCGTAGCTGGTCAGAACATGACCGACTTCAATTTATAGTATCCAAAATTACCGGAGAAGCCGCATTATGGGCCGCCGAAGTGAGTGAAAGTTGCCATACTTGCGCTGAGTTTGAACAACTTTTTTTGGCTAAATACTGGTCGTCGAGTAAACAAGAGAAATTAAGAAAAGAGGTTTACCAACCTGAGTATTTTAACAGTAAAAGGAGTACTTTAAGGCAATATTTTGAGAAGTACATAAATAAGACACGTTATTGGAGTGATCCAATTTCTCACAAGGAAGTGATCAGAATTTTGAAGGGAAGGTTGCCCATAAATATACGTGAAAAGTAAATAAATGTTCCTGACCACGATGTAGAACAATTCTTGTCGGTGATTGACTCTATAGATATGATTATGGAAGACGAAAGACAAATGAGTAGTAATCAAATGTCGACTCACACTCTTAGTAATACGAATAATTATAATAATACTTTAATGTATGATAATAATAATAATAATACCGAAAACCAGGTCAAACCCACATCACAGGAGCGTGGACAATCTTCATCCTATTGTTGCAATAAAAACAATGATTATAATAAATATAGAAGAGATACTTACTGTGCTAGAGGTAAACCTCGATATGGTGACGCGAATGTGCATAGTAGTGATATTAATAAGAGTAACAGGTAACCAAGTGATGAACCCAATTGCATTCGACCTTGGGAAGATAATTCGAAGCATAATGTTCATCGGCAGGATGGAACAAATGCCTCGAGTCCTCATCCAGCACAAGGAGTTATACCAGTGGGCGAAGGAGCCTCCAATGTGCGACGGGGTGAATACCATAACTCGGATCATACTGTACGGATTGTGGAAGTTCATGAACCCCCATCGATGACTCAACGAGATAGATTAAACTAATACCAGTCACCAAATGCCTTCCTAGGATGACTGGAAAGGAGAAGGAAGGCAGGCGTCAATTTGAAGTGAGAGTATTAAGGTACAATAATGATCAGGATATAAGGAATGAGTTAACTGAAGAAAAACCTGAAGTTTCTAATAAATGCAGACAAATTTTACAGGCAATAATTCCAACAAGTATAAATAATGTTGATGTTGAAATATTAATTGACACTGGAGCAACTATTAGTGTCATGACGTTGGACTGTTTAAAACAGATAAACCGAGGGGTAAAAATGCCCACTTTTCCTATCACAGGATGTACCGTGTCTGGCGCGTTCAGCGCAAAAATGCAAAAAGTTGTGAAACAGGTACGTGTCGACGTTACAATACAGGGGGCTCAAATAGAAAGTACATTCCTGGTTGTTCCTAAAATGACAGTACCATGTATCTGGGGTTTGGATTTTTTATGTGAGACCGGTGCAATCATTAATTTAGAGAAAGGTGAATGTATATTTAATTCCAATGGTAATGTTTTGACAACCACCCTGAGAAAGGGCCGAGTAATTCCAAATCAATTGTGTATGAATCTAATGGTAAAATATGTCAGTATTGATGATGAAAATGTGTATGATATATGCCTTATTGAATGTTCTGAAGAAATGATGGATAAAATGTCATTGCAGGAAAAGGGGTTAGAATCAGAATATTTATCTGTTATCCAAAGGGATGAACTGTACTACTTGTTGGAAGCATATCAGTCAATTTTTAGTAAACGTCCGGGTATAATAAAAGACTTTGAATGCCATATAAAGACGTATGCACATAAACCCTTTTGTCGTACTTCCTATTTTATCCCATGGACAAAGAAAGAAGTAGTCAGAAAGGAAATCAATAAAATGTTAGAATGGGGTATTATTGAGCCCTCAGATTCTGAATATTGTAACCCTCTTGTGGCGGTAATTAAACCCAATGGTGACATCAGATTGGTGTTGGATGCCAGAGAGATCAATAAGATCATTATACCTGTACAAACGCGACCGGAGAACCTAGAAGAGTTAGTACAAAAGTTTTATGGTGCCCGCTTCTTAACTTCTTTGGATATGCGTAGTTCATATTGGCAAACTAGAATATCGAAAGAATCTAGAAAATATACTGCATTCGTTTTTCTGGGCCGAAGTTACCAGTTTACTGTCATGCCATTTGTGTTGAAAGTAAGCAGTGGTGTTTTCATATCGGCATTAGATACCGTACTGGGCAGAGACCTTTTGAATGAAGTTACTTTATATGTGGATGATTTGCTCATTGCTTCTGAAACTTGGGAGGAACATTTGGACTTAATAAGAAGAGTTTTCGCGAAATTTTTAGAATATGGAGTTACTGTAAATTTGAGAAAATCCAAGTTTGCTCATAACCAATTGAAATTTCTTGGACATATAATCACTCCTGAAGGGATAAAACCAAATCCTAAAAAGATGGATGCGATTAACAGATGTGCTTACCCAAAGAATAGAACGGAATTAAAGTCATTTATCGGCTTAGTTTCATTTTTTCGACGATTTTTACCCAATCAGTTAGGAAGCCAAGACTGTTTGTTACGGCTGTTAAGAAAAAATGTCATGTGGGAGTGGAATTCCGAATGCACGCAAGCTTTTGATAACATCCGCAATGCTTTGACTAATGCTCCACTGTTACATCATCCGAGACTTGATCAAGATTTTTATATTGCTGCGGATGCTTCTGAAACAGGATTGGGTGCCACTCTTTTCCAGATGGACAATCCAGAAGATATCAGTACCATCAAGATAATTGGGTTTGCCAGCAGAACACTCTCTAGCTGTGAACGTGCATATTGTACTACTGAATTGGAAGTACTGGCCGTGGTCTGGTCCCTTAGAAAGTTTCGCTATTTTGTATATGGAAAGAAGATCATTGTATTCTGCGGCCACAAAGCTTTATCTTTTATTTTAACAGGAAGGATGTTCCATTCACGTTTAACCCGGTGGGCCTTGCTACTGCAAGAATATGATATTACGCTCAAATACATCAGAGGGAAAGACAACATCATAGCCGATGCTCTTTCAAGATTACCGAAAAGAAAGAATGACGACGAGTGTGAAGAACGGACTATTGACCTTAAAGTCATGAATTTATCAAGGCAATATTGTGAGAGGCAGATTTCACAGCTATCTCGAAGTTTTCCACAACTGCAAGAAGATGATAAGTTGTGGAAAGCCATTAGGCATGCTGTTGAAAGCAAAACGCTAAGTCACTCTCAAGAACAGTATCAATTAAAATCCGGAATATTGTATCGGAGGAAGGATGAAGAAGATGTTTGGAAAGTTTGTGTTCCAAATAAATATTTAGAATCACTAGTATGGTACACTCACTTGAATTGGGGTCATTTTGGTTCCGCTAAATGTACAGCCAAAATAGCACAATACTGCTATCATCCAACTTTGGGACGTATAGCTACAAATATTATTAAGAAGTGCAAAACATGTCAGAAGGCGAAACCCATAAACTATTGTCGGAAGATAGAATTACATCCTATCATCCCACAACAACATTTAATGTTGGTGTCATGTGATGTCTGTGGGCCATGTCCCATGACATGTGGACGGTTCAAATATGTATTGCCTTTCTATGATCTCTTTTCAAAATATGTGAAATTATATCCTTTGAAAAATCTCCACGTTCGACCCATGTTACGCAAATTTATCAACAACTATATAACTGAGCTTGGCAAACCTATAATGATCTTGACAGACAACGCTGCTTATTATACAAGCAAAGTATGGAGACACACTATGAAAGAACAAGGAATCCAGCACATTTACATCTCAAGATTTTACCCTTGTGGAAATCCGGTTGAAAGAATCTTCCGAGAGTTGAACCGATTTTTACGGACGTACATACCCAAACAACATTATAAATGGATCGATTGGATTTATGAATTTGAGAAAGTGTATAATGACTTACCACACTTATCGACAGGTTATTCACCTAACCAAATAGTATTTGGTGAAAGTATTGTGCCAGAATGGATGAAGAAATTACCTGCGATAGAACAAAAGATTACCAAGAAAGAAGATATGGTGAAGAAGGTCTACGAAAACCTGAAGCATCAAGCACAATTGAGAAAAACCCGTTTTGATAAAAATGTGAAGAAAGTAGGGGAATAAATTTTATTGAGAAATCACCCAAAAGCATCAACCAGGAAAAGACTGAATAAGAAATGGCAATATTTATATACAGGTCCATATAAAATAATGAAAATACCTCATGAAGGGAGCTACCTCCTGGCAGATTGTGATACTGATGTAATTAAAGGCTTGTTCCCTCACATAGACCTGAAGAAGTATTATCAATAATGAGCAAAATATAGATTCAAGAAACACTGAATGATACCAAGACTACACTCAGTGGACTAAATAAAAGCACCAATGGATAAATACGTACTTATACTAACTTACAAAGAAAATTAAAGAATGTACCGACGATTTCCATGAGATACCTTCTTGGTATCAGCAACAATGACGATGCTGAAATACGATTTATCCTCTCACCGAACAGCGAGGATGGATGATTTAAAAGTGGAATTAAGAGGAAAAGAAAAGGACCAAATCCTCTCTGGTTAAACAAGTGGCCTGATAAGGGTTTTGGCCTAGGATGCCAATCGTCGAACCCGGCTGTGATCCCTGCCTTGCACAGTCGGTTGAAGAACTGAGGGCTTCATCCAAGAAAAAAAAAATGTGGTGTGAATATGAAGTGATTAGTGCGAAGTGTTTCTAAGACAACCTATAAACAAATGTGGAATTTAGTTAAGGGCATTTTGTCTAGGCCCATTAACTCAAGTTAAATATTGTAGAATGTATGTACTGACTTGTTGAGTGAATCTGAGAGTGAGTGTATTCGCCGAAACAAATACCCTCTCCTGTCACAGTACACAAAAAAAAAAAAAAAAGCCTGTTCTGTCTGGAACCCTCTTCAAGACATCAGAGTCTGGGGGGCCGTGTAACATTACGAGTCAAGACAGCTGTAACGGAACTTGAATAGCGCAAAGTTATCGTTAAAAACGCACGCCGCGCGATTTGTTACGATTTGGTCGGTCATAATAGTAGTAACATGCTTTCGAATACAATTAAAATATAACGGCGATACCTGTTTAGCGTTATTGGAAATAATATGTAATAAATTAATGAGTAAGGTAGCCGATCCTATAAGAAGAGGTAGAATTGGGCATATTAAGGTGTTTTGCTTTATATCGACTAAGCCGATGATGCGGCGTCTTTTTTTTTCCGTTTACTCTTAGAAGGAAAAAAAGAAAACAAGTAACGAAGTGCTAATTGTGCGTTGTGAAAAATATAGGGGCGAATTTTAAATAGCTACAGTGTATATTCAGACTAACAAATGGACATTCAGTTACGCGAAATAGCGGACAGCGAAGTGTGGTCATTAAATTGAGTACACATACAGGGCGGTCAATTCCAGGATAAGTCTATTCGCATCTCACGAGGGACGCGGTATTGAGACCGGTTTTTTTTTTTAAATTATATCACGGAGAGCGGGCTTCAATTTATAAAAAGGAGAAAAGCTGTATCATTATCATTGACTGTTGGTGTTAAGCAACCAAAACTGTTCATCAAAGGGTTTCGGTGAATGAGTGGTGAATGCGAAATGAAACTGTGAACGAAGTTATGTTAAATAAAGCAGAAGAGACAAGACAGTTTGGTCGTATCTGTTATTATTCCATAAACCGTAACATTTATTCTCGTTGTACGAAGCCTTTATAGACGATCGTTATGACAATTTGCTTTGAAGGGATCTCATTACGAGTTAAGTTTTGGGGACCTGGTCAACAGGGGATTCGTAGATCTTAACTACTGCAGCTATTCTGGAATCAGGTGCTACCGTGACCGTTGTGTGTTGTCAATGGCTTAAGGTCATCATATCTCATGCTCTAAGATCGACGCGCCTTTCCTCTTGGTATAACGGTGTCTCACGGTAACCACGACAACGCCGACGGCAAAGGAAGATACGGTAGATGGTGTTGAGAAACAGCTGAAATCATTAACATTGAACAAAGTTACTGGGCCCGATGGATTCCCAGTCAGATTCTATACTGAATTTGCAGCTGAATTAGCCCCTCTTCTAACTATAATCCATCATAAAAAAATTATAATTAAAAAACTATCATGCCCAGTAGTTGGGAAAAAGCACACATCAGACCCATCTATGGGACAAGTAGAAGAAGTGATCCATAAAATTACCACCAATACCCTTGACATCGATTTGTTGCAGAAACTTAGAATATATTCTGAACTCAAACATAATGAAGTATGTTGAACAGAATGACCTCCTCCATGCCAACCAGCACGGATTACAGAAACACTGATCATATGAAACCCAACTCACATTGTTCTCACACGACATACTGAAGGCTTTGCATCAAGGCAGTCAGGTAGATACAGTATTTTTGATTTCTGAAAAGCACTTGACTCAATGCCACACCTATGCTTATTGTAAACAGTTCAATCATATGGGGGATCAAGCGAAATTTTTGACCGCATTGAGGACTTTTTGGTAGAGAGGATGCAGCATGTTATCTTGCATGGAGAGTCATTGTTAGATGTAGAAGCAATTTCGGGTGTGCGCCAGGGAAGTGTGTTGGCAGCCTTGCTGTTCATGTTGTATATTAATGACCTTTGAGACAACATCAATAGTAACCTCAGACGTTTTGCAGATGATGCACTTATGTATGATGAAGTACTATCTGGAGGAAGCTGCATAAATATTCAGTCAGATCTTGATAAGATCTCAAAATGGCGCAAAGACTGGCAACTCGCATTAAATGTTCAGAAACGAAAAAACGTAGTATCCTATGACTATAATATCAATGAGTCACAGTTGGAATCAACCAACACATACAAATACATGGGCATAAAACGTTGTAGGGATATCAAACAGAATGATCACATAGGCTCAACTGTGGGTACAGCATGTGTTAAGACTCTTGAAGATATAAGTAAACCAACCCAAGAAAGTCTACTAACAAAGTTTCAAGAACTGGCTTCAAATGATGAATCTAGCAATATACTACAGCCCCCTACATATTGCTCACATGTGGGTCAGGAGGTTAAGATTAGAATAATTACAGCACACACAGAGGCATTAAAAAAAAATCATTCTTCCCACACTCCATACACGAATGGAATGGGAAGAAACCCTAGAAACTGGTACAACGGGATGCACCCTCTACCGTACAATTCACTGTGGTTTGCAGAGTATAGATGTAGATATACATGTAGCTCAGAAGTCAGGATGCCAAATGTCAATTCCGGCCTACCACGATTAAGTCCAGACATCCACTCATAGAACTCCAAATGAAGTGGTAAGCTTTGTGTTATCAGGTCAGACAGTATCATAATAGCTTTCCTGACATTAAGAATAAAGTATTAAGACATTGCGGCCAACAAAAATATGACATGACACGAGATCTCCTGGTAAGTATGGCCGACATCCACTGCAATCATTTTTGAAACATGAATTATGTTTTCTTGGTGATACCTTCTTCTATGTCTGGACTGACTTTAATATTAGAGTGACTTCCTGAATCAAGAACTAATGTAATATCTGGGTCACATAAGAAGGATATCGCAAGATAAACACAGCCCCTATATGACTGTTCGAAGTCGAAATCTGTTTTGGTCGGTGAAAACTGTATCGCAGAGGTGTTCTCATTTCACCTTCAAAGTTGAAAGCAACTGAAGAACACAAGGAATAAGAGGCAGGATTCATTGCAGTTATTTACAGTAGCACATTGTTGAAAGTTACAAATGTAAATAACTACAACATCGTTCTCAAAATTTTCAGGGACTCTAACACATTAGAAAGGAAACTAAACTCTGCAATTAGTCCCAGGAAACCATACAACACCAACCAACTGTTATGTCATCTGGTACAAATTGTGTCAGTAAATATCAGCATGAAGGGGCACATCATTAGCACATTGATATCCCAGCTTTTCTGACTGAAATTATTACGTCTCTCAACAATAAGTCCATAACAAGTCCTAACAAGGAGACTACCTAATCAACTTTCTGTGATCCTTTTATATTTATTGTGTGTGACGTTCAGAACTCAAATATCAATAAAGCATCTCAATGAAACACACAGAAGTTTTTGAGAAAATCTACTGCAAAGATTTCCTAGGAACATTAATTCACTGACGTTAAAACAATTTTCAAGCTGCACCGCACAGCTTGCTCAGTACTATCAGAGAATGGTAATAGGGTAATCAATGGATCACAGGTTCAATCCTGCTGTGGTGCTTTTATGGTTTAAATACAAACACCTACATTATTTAGATATAAAAATTCAAGTATTTACTAACTGACATTTCTAACTGTCATTTTCAAGAAAAATTCACATCTTCATACTTCTAATTACATATTGCACATACCACAAATATAAATTTTAATCATCAATGTTTTATAAAATATTGCTTATAAAGATTGGTTAAATTTAAAATAGCATTATATATTTATTAACAATCTTTTATAAAACACTGATAATTAAGAATTTATATTTGCGACAAAAACTGGAATTGTATGCTTGATATGTACGAGGGTGAGTCAAATGAAAACCTTAAATTTGTAATAACAAATCGAAATTTCCCGCCGTTATCCTGTAAGTTGATAAGCGCACTACAAACAGCGTGCAGAATGGCCTGTAGGTGGCAGCATAGTGCAGGTGCACACATACCGTCGCAGTATCAGTATAAAGATGGCCACCCCACTTGCGACTTGCACCAGGGAAGAACAGCGTTCTGTTATTCGGTTTTTGCGTAGTGAAGGTGTGAAACCTATTGAAATTCATCGACGAATGAAGGTTCAGTACGGTGATGCATGTTTGTCACAGCAGCAAGTCTACGAATGGAGTAGGAAGTTTGCAAATGGTGTGACTTCAGTGGAGGATGCTCCTTGTCCAGGTCAGGCACAATGAGTGGTGACTCCACAGAACATTGCAGTAGTTGAAGCCATAGTGAAGAAAAACCGCCAAGTGACACTGAATGACATTGCATGTTTACAGATTAGCCATGGGTCAGCACACCACATTGTGCTTGATGTGCTCCAGTTTCACAAAGTGTCTGCGAGATGGATGTAATGGCAGCTGACTCCTGAAATGAGAGAACGACGTGTTGATGCTTGTGAAGAACTTCTTTGCCGCTTTGAACAGAAGGTGATGGCTTCCTTGCAAGAATCATTACTGGGGACGAAAACCTGGGTTCACTTCCACCAACCTCAAATGAAGAGAGCGAGCAAGGAATGGCGTCATTCCTCATCACCAAAGTGTTTTCCATATGGTTGGACCACTCAAAGACACAATGGGAGGAAAGAAGTTCCGTTCTGATGAAGAGGTACACCACGCGGTGCATGAGTGGTTGCACGGACTACCAAAAGAATTTTTTTCTACAGAAATTTATGCACTTTGTAAGCACAGGAGGACTTGCACTGAGCGTGGGGGAAATTATTTTGAAAGGTGATACAGCTTTGTACTACTTCTGCACAATAAATAATATTTTAAAAAATATTTAAGGTTTTCATTTGATTCACCCTCATAATTAGAACAAAATGATGTGCATTTATCATACAAAAATGATGATTAGATGTGATAATTACTATATATGTGATGAATTCTACATTTAAATGAAGTAAGAACTTGATGCAAATGAAAAAATATGCCATAGTGAGATTCAAATCAGCGAGCCATTCTCTGAGTGAGCCATGCTGATCGTCGTGAAAAATATCATTAATTTTTAGTTGGAAAAATTCAAAGTTGATATTCTCCAGAATTTTTGGAAGTTGCAATGAATGCTTAGGGCCTTTGATATTTGAGTTCTGAACTTCACATACTATAAATACGAAAAATTGCAAATATTCGATTGTCGGCTAGTCTCGTTGAAGAGCGTATCATTCCCTGCCAATAAAATTTCTTGAAGAGTATCACATACTGAACCCAGCTGACTGTACAATAATCTGGTATGCAGAGTGCACATGATGAACGGAGAGAATGTTTAAGGCTTGTGAATGTGGGTTTTTCGGTTTGACAAACCCACATTTAAATTTTTATTACAATGTTTAGCTCAGATTGTGAATATTACCTTATTTTCTTCACTCTGTAAACAACTTGTTTTAGTCCTCAGCTACTTACAGGGTGTCACGACATACAATGATAAATATACCACTTTTATGTACTTGTAAATGCTGGGCATTACGAATACAATCCATAGCTTCTAATAACAACAGAAACAGAGCATCAGAGATAGCTTTTCCCACAAACAAAAGTTAAACGGAACTTTACGTACAATAATGGAATTTCCAAATGCAAATAATAAACAATTTAGTATAGGCTCTAGTGACCCGGAGGGGAATGGTGTCTAGTACATCTACATCTATATCTACTTGGATACTCTGCACTTAGCCTGGCAGAGTGTCCATCAAACCACCTTCACAATTCTCCATTATTCGAATCTCATATAGCGCGTGGAAAGCACAAACACCTATATCTTTCCGTATGAGCTCTGATTTACCTATTTTATCATGGTGATCATTTCTCCCTATGTAGGCAGGTGCCAAAAGAAGAAAATATTTTTTGCATTCGGAGGAGAAAGTTGGTGATATGAATTTTGTGAGAAGATTGCTTCACAATAAAAAAAATGCCTTTCTTTTAATGATGTCCAGCCAAAATCCTGTATCATTTCAGTGACACACTCTCCCGTGTTTCACGATAATACAAAACATGCTGCCCTTCTTTGAACTTTTTCAATGTACTCTGACAGTCCTATCTGCTAAGGATCCTACACCGCACAGCAGTATTATAAAAGAGGATACACAAGCATAGTGTAGGCAGTCTCCTTAGTAGATCTGTTACATTTTCCAAATGTCCTGCCACTAAAACGCAATCTGGTTAGCCTTCACCACAACATTTTCTGTGTGTTCCTTCCAATCTAAGTAGTTCGAAACTGTAATTCCTATGTATTAGTTGAATTTAGGGCCTTTAGATTTGACTGATCTATCGTGTAACCAAAGTTTAACGAATTTCTTTTAGCACTCATGTGGATGACCTCACACTTTTTGTTATTTAGGGTCAACTGCCAATTTTCGCACCAATCAGATATTTTTTCGAAATAGTTTTGCTTTTTTTTCTTATCTTCTGATGACTTTATTAGTCGATAAACGGCAGCGACCTCTACAAACGACTTAAGGTGGCTGCTCAGATTGTCTCCCTAATCATTTATATAGATAAGGAACAACAAAGCGCCTATAACACTACCTTGGGGAACACCAGAAGTCACTTCTGTTTTACTCAATGACTTTTCGTCAATTACTATGAACTGTGACCTCTCTGACAGGAAGTCACAAATCCAGTCACATAACTGAGACGATATTCCATAAGAGCGCAATTTCACTACAAGCTGCTTGTGTGGTATAGTGTCGAAAGCCTTCTGGAAATCCAGAAATGCGGAATCAATCTGAAATCTCTTGTCAATAGCACTCAACACTTCATGCGAATAAAGAGCTAGTTGTGTTTCACAACAACGATGTTTTCTAAACCCATGTTGACTGCATGTCAATAAACTGTTTTCTTCGAGGTAATTCATTATGTTCAAATACAATATATGCTCCAAAATCCTGCTGCATACCAACGTTAATTATATGCGCCAGGTGTGACCTGTGCAACTTTCCAGTCTTTTGTCAAGCAAATGGTTGTATATACCTATCAGGTATGGAGATAACGCTTCGGCATACTTTGAAAGGAACCTAACTGGTATACAGCCTGGACCAGCAGACTTGCTTTAATTAAGTGATTTAAGTTGCTTCACAACACTGAGGATATTTACTTCTTCATTACTCACGTTGGAAGCTGTTCTTGATTCAAATTCTGGAATATTTACTTCCTCTTCTTCTGTGAAGGCATTTCAGACGGCTGTGTTTAGTAACTCTGCTTTGGCTCTTCAATAGTATCTCCACTGCTATCGTGCAGAGAAAGCATTGAGTGTTTCTTGCCACTAACATACGAGGGCTATCCACAAAGTACATTACGTTTTGGAATTAAAAATAAATAAAGTATTGGAAATTTTTTTTATTATATAAAGATGAAAGCCACACTTAAATACTACTTTTTACATAGTTGCCATTTAAATTAAGGCACTTATCGTAGCGATGGACGAGCTTGGAAATTCCTTCGTCGTAAAATTTGGCCGCCTGCGCCTTCAACCACGTGCCGACTGTCTTTTGGGACAGAAAAGGTGTGATTTTTGTGGATTTCCTGGAAAGAGGCACTACAATAAACTCTCAAAGGTATTGCCAAACTCTGCACAACCTCAGAAGAGCAATACAAAACAAGTGCAGGGGAAAGTTGGGCTCACAAGATCTTGCTGATTCACGACAACGCCCGGGCCCACACGGCAAATGCCACTCGTGAAGTTCTCGAATCTTTTAAGTGGGAGTTGTTCCCTCATCCGCCGTACAGTCCCGACCTGGCACCGAGCGATTTCTACTTATTCCCAGCAATGAAGAAGTGGTTGGCTATGCAGCATTTTGGTGACGACGCACAGCTTCAAGAAGAGGTAACCACATGGTTGAAGGCACAGGCGGCCGAATTTTACGATGAAGGAATTTCCAAGCTCGTCCATCATTACGATAAGTGCCTTAATTTAAATGGCAACTATGTAGAAAAGTAGTATTTAAGTGTGGCTTTCACCTGTCTATAATAAAACAAAATTCCAATACTTTATTTATTTTTAATTCCAAAACGTAATGTACTTTGTGGATAGCCCTCGTACTTCACATACGACCAGAATCTCTTTGGATTTTCTGCCAGGTTTTGACACTAAGTTTCGGTGCGGAAACTGTAACAAGCATCTTGCATTGAAGTTTGCGCTGATTTTCAAGCTTCTGTGAAAGACGACCAATCTTGGGAATTTTGCATCTGTCTAAATTTGGTATGTTTGTTTCGTTGTTTCTGCAACAGTGTTCTGACCCATTTTGTGTACCAAGAACGATCAGCTCTGCCGTTTGTTAATGCATTTGTTATAAATCTCTCAATTGCTGCTGATACTATTTCATTGAATTCAAGTCACATCTGGTATACACTTATATTATTAATTTGGAAGGAGTGGAGATTGTCTCTCAAGAAGGCGTTAAGTGAATTTTTATCTCCTTTTTTGAATAGGTATATTTTTCGTTTATTTTTGGAGGATTTGGAGGTTACAATATTCAATTTCGTTATGACAATCCTGTGTTCACTAATCCCTGTATCGGTTTTGATGCTTGTTATTAACTCAGGGTTATTTGTTGCTAAGAGGTCAAGTGTGTGCTCACAACCGTTTACTATTCACGTAGGCTCATGAACTAACTGCTTGAAATAATTTTCAGAGAATGTGTTTAGCACAATTTCGGATGATGTTTTATGCATACCTCCGGAATTAAACATGTATTTTCACCAACATATCGAGACTTCAAGAAGAATATAATAATTCCAATCCCAAAGAAGCAGATGTTGACATGTGTGAAAATTACCAAACTATCAGTTTAATAAGCTACGCCTGCAAAATACTAACACAAATTCTTTGCAGACAAATGGAAAAACTGGTAGAAGCTGACCTTGGGGAAGATCAGTTTGGATTCCATAGAAATATTGGAAAACGTGAGGCAATACTGACCCTACGACTTATCTGAGAAAATAGATTAAGGAAAGGCAAACCTACGTTTCTAGCATTTGTAGACTTAGAGAAAGCTTTTGACAATGTTGACTGGGATACTCTCTTTCAAATTCTGAAGGTGTCAGGGGTAAAATACAGGGGCGAAAGGCTATTTACAATTTGTGCAGAAACCAGATGGCAGTTATAAGAGTGGAAGGGCATGAAAGGGAAGCAGTGGTTGGGAAGGGAGTGAGACAGGGTTGTAGCCTCTCCCCAATGTTATTCAATCTGTATATTGAGCAAGCAGTAAAGGAAACAAAAGAAAAATTCGGAGTAGAAATTAAAATCCACGGAGAAGAAATAAAAACTTTGAGGTTTGCCAATGACATTGTAATTCTATCAGTTGCCAATGACATTGTAATTCTATCAGAGACAGCGAAGGACTTGGAAGAGCAGCTGAACGGAATGGACAGTGTCTTGAAAGGAGGATATAAGATGAAAATCATCAAAAGCAAAACGAGGATAATGGAATGTAGTCGAATTAAATCGGGTGATGCTGAGGGTATTAGATTAGAAAATGAGACGTTTAAAGTAGTAAATGAGTTTTGCTGTTTGGGGAGCACAATAACTGATGATGGTCGAAGTAGAGAGGATATAAAATGTAGACGGGCAATGGCAAGGAAAGCATTTCTGAAGAAGAGAAATTTGTTAACATCGACTATTGATTTAAGTGTCAGGAAATCGTTTCTGAAAGTATTTGTATGGAGTGTAGCCATGTATGGAAGTGAAATGTGGGCGATAAATAGTTTAGACAAAAAGAGAATACAAGCTTTCGAAATGTGGTGCTACAGAAGAATGCTGAAGATTAGGTGGGTGGATCACATAACTAATGAGGAGGTATTGAATAGAATTGGGGAGCAGAGAAATTTGAGGCACAACTTGACTAGAAGAAGGGATCGGTTGGTAGGACATATTCTGAGGCATCAAGGGATCACCAATTTAGTACTGGAGGGCAGGGCGGAAGGTAAAAATCGTAGAGGGAGACCGAGAGATGAATATACTAAGCAGATTCAGAAGGATGTAGGTTGCAGTAGGCACTGGGAGATGAAGAGGCTTGCACAGGATAGAGTAGCATGGAGAGTTACATCAAACCAGTCTCTGGACTGAAGACCACAACAAGAACAACACCAACAACAACAACAACACCAAGGGTAAATTAAACTCACCACCACCTATGAGAGTCCGGTAAGTCTTTGAAATCAAACTCCAGATTTCTTTGAATCTTTCAGCAACTGTATGGAACTGGGAGGTCGGTAAGAGGATCCAATTATTATTTTATTCCGCTTGCCAACAATGACCTCTGCCCATACTAAGTCACAGGAAACATCTACTTCAATTTTGCGACTAGATAAATTGCTTCTAACAGGAACAAACACACCACCGCCAACTGTGTTTAGCCTATTCTTTCGAAACACCGCTAGGTTCTTTGCAAAAATTTCTGCTGAGCTTATATCCGGCTTTAGCCAGCTTTCAGTGCCTATGATGATTTGAGCTTCAGTGCTTTCTATTAGCAATTGGAGGTCTGGTACTTTCCCAACATAGCTACGACAATTTATAACTGTTATACTGATGTGAATGTATGCTTTCCCGGCGTATACAGCTGGCAAAGATGATGAGTATGTCATTCGTCGAAAAGTCGCAGTTTGAAGACATCGCCACCCGGCTGGAAGCCCGAGAACTTTTCGCCAGTTGTTATACTGATGGTTCCTGTATCTACATTCTTCCTGTGTTCAGCTCGCACCCTTTGTGACTGAGGCCCCGTTTGTGTTTTCGTGAGACGCTCTAACCTAAACAAAAATCGATCCACACCACACAGCCCCTGCTACCTGTGTACCCGCCTCCTGCGTATAGTGGACACCTGAGCTATTCAGCGGAACCTGAAACCCAACCACCTTAAATGAAGGAAGGTCCAAGTTTAACATCTAGTCAACTTTACAGCCATGTGAAATGGAATAGTGGCTCGTTTAACTAGTAATCTGCACGATTGGATGGTGGCCTCAATCCTACTGATAACAAATTCGTATATAGTGCTTTGATCAACAATCAAATTCTCTTACTCCCTCATTCTAGTAATGGCATGGATGCAAAAAATGACAGATGTAAAAATAACTGTGTCAAAAGCAATATTCGACCAAATAAATTATTAAATTATGAAACAGAATTCGTAGACTGCCAATAGATAAACATAAAAGTAAAAGTACATGACATTATTCTTGCTTTCAGAATTGGGGGGGAGTGATAGGTTAGAAAGGAAGGGCAAGTCACTCACACCCCATGATGAAGGAACCCACCTGCAGTGAGGGGTGTGTGTGTGTGTGTGTGTGTGTGTGTGTGTGTGTGTGTGTGTGTGTGTTGGTAAGCACTGTGCCAGCTACAGTCCAAGGATGATAATTACAACAGAGTAAACATAAGTTATGAGGAAGAGAAATGAATAGTGTAATTATGAAGTAGGAAGAAGGGAAAATAGGGAAAAGGAGGTGGAAGGGGGACGGGGTGGGGGATTGGGGGGGGGGGGGGGGGGGGGGGGGGAGGGGGAGAGAGAGAGAGAGAGAGAGAGAGAGAGAACAAAAGCAATGAAGAACTAATTACATGTGACACAATAATAATAATAATAATAATAATAATAAAACCAGAATAAAAATATATAGGTAGTGAAGTCAGCGAGCAATTTGGTGGTGGAGCAAATATGTTTGCCATTAATACCTAAGCTTTAGGGAAGAAGGGCATTTGCTGTGAAAAGGGTCATGGCTGTCAGAGCGGGGCCAACAGACACATTTAGAAGTACATGGCACATCAGAAGCCCTCTTCCCTGTAGAAAAGTTATCTGTCCCATCACCGAATCCCTCAATATCTGAACTGATGACTTCTCCCAGTCCTTTCCACAACTACCCCAGACTCTAATCATAAACAGGCCTAACACCCAGTGGCTTCATTTCACAACTGGACAAATAAAGCTCACATTTCCAAAAAAATGAGAAGTACCCCACTGACGTACATGGTATGTGTGGACAAGCAATGTGTTGTTGAAAAGCTGCACAACAATACTGTCACATCAAACACATATGGATGCAGGATGGCTGCAATGTATTGTTGTGCCATACGGATGGCAGATATATTGATTTTTTTAACACCAGTTTAACCTGACTTCTAAACCCGCTCAAAAAACTGGTTTCCGAAAGAATTGATTTTTGATTTTTATTCTTATTATTTCCTGTAGTAAATGTAGAAAGTGAAGGATATTACATGACTTAGTAATCAGGTAGAAGAATGTCTTTCTGTTTAGAAAATTTAGAGAGCTCTAACAAGATAGACATCTGAGCACCACATAAACACATGGTTGAGAAGATTACAGTCTAGTATCTTACTCACGTAGAACTAATGTGGGAAAAGGAGGAGTTGTCACATATATTAAGTCAGAACACAAGTCCAAAAACATTGAGACAAGTAGATTTTGTAGTGATCGGCACACAGAAATGTGGCTTGTGAAATAAGGCAATTAATTTTTAATTGTAAACAGAAATTTTGAACTATTTATGAGAAATTGGATTCCTTACTGTTCTACCTGTCAGACAGCAGCAAGCTGTTAACAGTCTTTGGTCATTTCAATGTACGAAGTTGTGCAAGTAATGCCCCAAATTTTTTATGTGAAAAATCTTAAATCTTTTTAAATAAACCAAATTTCATTAACATTCTACATCTTTATTCTTCACGTCTACGTATTTATTTCTCGACACAGTCAACCTGATGGTGAACTCATTTCTCCGGACGAGAGAACAGCCTGTCGATACTCTCAATGTAGAACATCTGAATCTGTCGACGGTGCCACATTCTCACCAATGTTAGCACTGCTTTGTCACTATCAAAGTGAAATCCTCGAAGATGCGGGCGGATGGGGCCAACTCTGGACCAGACCGATGGCGCTGGCACTGTCCTGCTGAAGGGGAGGGTGACCTGTGCGTAAACCAACTCTTTGAACAATCCCAGAATGAAAAATGACGTTTATTACTCCACAGTAACATTCTCTCTCCACACTAACATTGTCTTTAGCGCAGAAGGGATTACACAATGAAGCATGTCAAATTTTTGATCTTTTACCCACTAATATAAAATGGCTGACAGACAGCAAATTAAAATTTGAAAACAAACTGAAAAGATTTCTCCTTGACAACTATGTCTATTCCAGAAGAATTTCTATTATTGTAATGTGCAAAGAGTGGTGGGTAGGAATTATTTCATAATAATGGTCGTGATGATGCTGATGATAATAACAGTAATAATAATAACGATAATATTAATAATAATAATAAAAACACCTGTGTGAGGTTGTTAGATCCTCCATCAGGCGCCTCCCCAGGTAGTGAATAGGGGAAAGCTTCCCAGATACAGGTGGTACTGAGGAAATCAAATACTTGGGGCTGACCAAATACTAACTTGAACCCAAGAAATTCAAAACGTCTGTGTGAAAATCAACTGTGTTCTGGTCAGTGTCTGTTAGCTCAGTGAGCTCGGCTGAAAACAGTACAAAGGCCTCAACAACTTCTGGAAGGATCCAGGTCAAACCACTGAATCGTGCACACAATCACAACTTTACCCCAGATGGTACACAATCCGCCCGTCAAGAGACAGCAACTGGAATTTCGGATTCTGGGAAGTCCAGACAAGCACAGCAGAGGATGTGTGAGATCTCTGGTAAACTTCCCTACAGACAGAAAATATTCATCAGAACACTGAACGTCAACACACTCATCCAACCACAAAAACTACACAACCTCACTCAATAAATCAACCAACAATGAGTCCTCATCCTTGCTCTTCGAAAAACACGACAGACTGATGACAAAACCATGGACTATGGAAATTACTGCATCTTTGAGAGCAAAACAGAAAGTTACGAAAGGTGCACCAATCTTTGGCATGGCTTTTCTTGTGCATAGATCTATCATAAACTCTGTAAAGGAAATCTCATCCGTCAACAATCTACTTATGACAATGCACATCCAGAGTGCCAACAAAAAGTGTACCCTCATCAATGCACATGGCCCCACCAACATCGACAACAAGAACAACCCCCCCGAAACCGTCAAAAAATTCTGGAACCAAATTGAAAAGACCATGAACAGAATTCATCAAGATGATGTGAAAATTCTAATGGGAGACTTCACTGCTCAAATTAGCAAGAAAAATACTTGGCAAGAATTCTGCACTCCAAAACATGAACACAAACGGCACGCAGCTCGTAGATATCTGCCAATAATTTGACCTCAAGATTATGTCTACCCACTTCAAAAAACCTGCACACAAACAGAAAAACGTGGCTATCACCAATCCAACAACTCGGTGAACACCAGATCAATCACATAGCCATCACCCATGCGCACTACAGAACCATCCAGGATATCCAAGTCCGATGGGGTGCAAACATTCATTCAGACCACTACCTTATACAAATCAAAGTAAAATATTTCACAAAGATAGTTCAGCACAAAAAAGTCCACATCCAAAAGTGTTATGTACCAAAAATTCAGGAAATAAAAATCACAGAAGAATGGGAGAAAGAACCGGTGAAGAATTTGACTGTCTTCTGCAACAAAATAACCAGAAAAGCTAAAGAACTGATCCCACTGCAAAAGAAGGTAAAACACCCCTGGTGGAATTCTAACTGTGATCGAGCCATCATTAACCGCTGACTCAGGTTCCAAAAATACGACAGCCGCAAATCACCGGAAACCTCAACACCCGCAAGCAGACAAACAGAACCATCAGGAAAACAAAACACAACTACATCACTGAACAACTCAAATCATTAGAGGATAACTTCAAGAACTTCAACAGCAGAAATTCCTACAAGACTTCCACAAGCAAAATTAAAAGTTACTCACCACAAAATCTGAGTTTCAGGAAACGAGAATGAAAACTTGCACTCACCAACCAAGAAAACTACGAAGAACTGGCATGGTACTTTTCCGACCTCCTCAATTGCCCCAATCCACCAGAATGTTTCCAACACCTGGTCCCAGAGCACACAAACCCCGATGCAGAACCATCAACACAAGAAGAAATCCATCACCACATCAAGAACGGAGAAAATCACACAGATCACCCAAGAAATCTGGCAAAGTGGAAAACTCCCAATCGACTGGAAATGAGCACTCATCCACCCACTCCACAAAAATGGAAACAAATCCGACGTAAATAACTACAGAGGAATCTCCCTCCTCCCCGTCCCTTACAAAATACTCTCTGCCTGCCTCCTACAATGTGCACAAGAACAGCTCGAGCCTCTAATTGGCGAATACCAGACAGGGTTTAGACAACAAAGATCATGCACCAAACAAATTTTCAAACTGAAATCGACATTAAAATTTCGAGCCACACAAAATCTCCCAACCATCTGCACATTCGTCAACTTCAAAAAAGCCTACGACTCCATCGGTCGACAATCCCTCATTAATAACCTCGAAGAAAGCGATCTTGACCCGAAGACACGATGATTCATCCAACAAACCCTAACCGAAACCACTTCCAAAGTTAAGTTCAGTGGATAAATCTCCCACCAACCTTTCCTCATAAAAACCGGCGCCTGACAGGGTGACAGACTTTCCCCACTACTCTTCAACATCGTTCTCGATAAGGTCATCAAAGAATGGAAAAAGGAACTGGAAAAACAAAACAGCCAGAGACCCATCGTGCTAGAGGGGGAGGGGGGCATCTATGTCACATGTTTAGCCTTTGCTGACAATCTCCTGATCCTCTCAGAGGATGAACAAACAGCAATTTGTCAAATCGATGTATTCAAAGAATGTGCCGAAAAAGTTGGGCTCCTAATCTCTTTCACAAAAACTGAATTTATGGCCACAAAATATGTAAAAACAGAAAATTTAACCACAGAATACGGCACAATAAACAGAGTCAGTCACTTTAAATACTTGGGTGAAGTCACCGAACCCACAGCAACAGAAAGATTAGCCCAAAAAGCACACGAACACAAAGTGTGCAAAGCATATGGGAAAATTGCAAACATCTACAACAAAAGGTGCATGAATATCAAAACAAAAATTCAATACTATGTGACTGACTGTCATCAAACCTGAAACACTATGCAAGCGAGACCCTAAACCTCAATTACAAAGGGGATCTCGACAACATCAAAAAAGTTGAAAGGAAAAACATTTACAAAATCCTGGGTCCAAAGGTCGCAGATGAAAGATATCAGCTACATTCAAATACAACAACAGAAAAATACTCCAACATTGAAACAGACTTCCGCGAACGACGACTGAAGTTCTATGAGCACATCATGAGACCTGATGACAACAGGTCAGCAAAGAAACTTCTAATGTACTCACGGAAATTAAGGACGATGAAACTATGGATCAAACAAGTTCAATCTGTCTCAGAAATGCCAACATCACGTCCGTAGACATCGCAGATCGAAAAATCTTCAGACAGAAGATCTACTGCTGGGAAGTTGCACCAGAAGAAAAACCCAAGAGATCTACGAAAAAATGGAATGTTGATCTAAACATAGCCAGAGGATGAAACAATTCCGGAAGGACAAGGACAAACAAGTTCAATCTGTCTCAGAAATGCCAACATCACGTCCGCAGACATCGCAGATCGAAAAATCTTCAGACAGAAGATTTACTGCTGGGAAGTTGCACCAGAAGAAAAACCCAAGAGATCTACGAGAAAATGGAATGTTGATCTAAACATAGCCAGAGGATGAAACAATTCCGGAAGGACAAGAAAAATAGCAACCATGGATCATAGTTTGCTTTGTGCGATCCTCTACGAGTCTAAAAAGTTTAAATAAAATGAATAATAAAACAAAAAGCTTACAAATAATCAGGATGTAACCACATTTACAAATTAATTTGTGATGTGACTGTAAAATAACTCATTTCACATCATCACAATTTATCATGCAAATGATCCATGGAACATGAAACTAACTCACTCATTCCTATAAGGGCTCATGCAGCAAGAAAAGACTTGTGATATTGCTATAAAGATTGGTGCTGAAAATTTTGTTGCATTGAGCAGCTGTTTGGATTGTTTCAAAAGAATATCTCAATCTGTCATTTCAAAGTGTAAGTGGAAAATGTGTGACCAATTGAAAGAACATTACACTGCCACACTGATACAGGGCTACGAGACCAGAAACACTTTCGACGCTGATGAAATTGATGTCTTTTACAATTTAATCGTAAGAGAGAAATATGCCACAGAGACTAAAAAATGTAAAGAAATATGATGCTACTGCATGTAAATACCGACTGAAAAAAAAAAGGCCCCCATTAACAATAGGAAAGTTTAAAATTCTCAGGTGTTTCACAAAACATAATAATTCTACTGTGTGTGTATGAGTGCAACAACACTGCCTGGAAACATTTTAGAGCTTTACAAGATTTTTCAGATGTTTAACTGCCAAGATGGGTGGCACAACTGGAAAACTGTACTCATTAACTGACCTATGTCCTGCACATCCAAAGCAAGCATAATTTCCGAGGAATCTAACTGCTGCGTTCCATCCTCTGAACAGCACAATTCAAGTGTAGCATCTCGACCTCAGCACAATACCCTCAGCCAAATGAAGAGTACCAACTGAGCAAAGTTGATTTCATTCCTCGAGAGGAAGGAAATGACGAGGCTTGAAATTATACAGGCTATGCATGTGTTTATTGTTGTCTGGAATCCTGTAACCCAAGAGACTGTTAAATTATATCACACAGGCTGGCTGTAATACACCAGTTGCTGCTGAAGATGACATTGTTACAAAAGAAGAATGGAGCAGAATCACATATATTTCTGAAAATGCTGAGTTTCAGGACTCGAGTCTTTGTAATGATGACTTCCTGATATCCACACTGACAGAAGTGAAATGTGTCGAACTCTTGTGGTATAAAGTAACACTGAGGTAGGAGCTGGTTGAGACAATACTGCTGAAGCAGAACAAAAAGACGAGACCGCAGTGCCAAGATTTGTTCTTGCTGTGCAAGGAACTGATACCATCAGCAATTTCTTTTTCTCTTTTAATGTACTGTATTTTCCAGACTATATTTTTCTTCAGAAAATTGCCTCCAAATTGCAGGGCCGGCTTTAAAATTCCCACCAGTCTTAAAAATGGCCATATATTCAATGCCACAGGAAACCTATTTCTATCTGGCAACATCGGATTCAACTGGCAGCAGCAGTGCACCGATGTGACGAACGTGAGTCGTGGGGATTCACTAGCTTGCGAACAATGTCTCTCTCCTGCCTTGCGATCACAAACCTAAAACACTGCCTAGCCTATGATGTGTCGTTGCAGTCTACAGTGCCGGTGAATTGGAATAGAACGTGATTTGTGTTATCAGTACCAGTGCAATATTTTTGTTATTAGCTAGTTCTGTAATGAAATAAACTAAAAGGTATTCATATGATGTGGACCATAAATTGAAAGAAATAGCATATGCAGAAGAACAGAGAAACAGACCAGCTGAACAGCATTTTGGCCCTCCACCAGCAGAAAAGACAATTTTTGACTGGTGGGGTAGCAGAGAGAGAGAGAGAGAGAGAGAGAGAGAGAGAGAGAGAGAGAGAGAGAGAGAGAGAGCTCTCAAAATGAGCAACATAAGACTGACTGCAAAATGGCCAAAGCTAGATGGTGACGTATCGAAATGGATTCAAAGACATCGTAAAAAATGGTATTGGAATTGATGCAAAAATGATTGAAATACACACTCACAAGCTACCGCTACAGTAGAACTTAGCAGATTTTGAGGGTGGAGTTAGGTTGGTGCTACAGGTTTATGAAGCGTCATGGACTTAGCATGCAAACCAAAACCAAAATGTCTCCAAAAATGCCACAAGTGTCTGAAGAACATTATACTTCCATTGCTTTATTATTGAACATCTGAAGAAAACCAGTTTGAAACTAAGCCAAATAGTGAATATGGGCAAAATGCTTCCGACATTTGATGTGCCCAGTAACAGAACTGTAGCCATGAAAGGTGCTAAAACTGGAACTATAAAAACAAGCGGACATAAAAAAATGCACTACACTCTTGTCCTTTCATGCTGAGTTGAGGGTACTAAAGTTAATCCAGTGACCATTTGTAAGTACAAAACAATGCCAAAACCCTCTGAAATACTGCCAGATGCTGTTCACATACATGACAATGGTCGGATGGACAGGGCTAGTATGAAATTATGCATTAACAGAGTGTGGGAGAGAAGGAAAGGTGATTTATTGAAGAAGAGTTCTGTTCTTGTGCTAGATTAGATTAGTAGTCACTCGAAAAATTCTGTTAAAGAGAAATTGAGACAGGGAAATACAGAACTTGCTGTTATTCTGGGAGACTTATTTCACAATTGGAACCTTTTGATTTCTCAATAAACAAACCATGTAAAATGTATATGTGAGAAGAATGAAACAAATGGATACGAGAGGAAAGCCAATGTCAGTTCATGCTGAAGGGAGCTTTAAAATGACTTACAATCAAATAAGTATGTCAGTGGCTGAAACAGCTGCGATCTAGAGTGAGAGAAGACATTATTGTTAAATTTTTCAAGTAGTGTGACATAAGTAACACACTCAATGGCAGTGAAACCATCTTATATATGAAGAGGACAATGACAACGAGGAAGAAGAAGAAGAACGTTCAGGTGACGTTTTTCTAGCATTTTATTGGTCAGTTCAGTTTTATAAACTGTGTGGTGGGACTTATAGTCCTTAAAACTCGGTAGATGAATCATTCCAACTTATACCAACTAACTGAAGGGGCAACTTCTTTTACTACAACATGCTGGAAGGGCAAAAGAAAGAAGACTTCGGGTATTACTGTTATTATTATTATTATTATTATTATTATTATTATTATTATTACTACTACTACTATTATCATTATTAAATTAAGACTTTTCTATAAAATGTGTAATAATTATACATCTATTACATTTAAATTTGTAGCACAAGATACTGATAATTTTGTAATTGACCAGCACTTATATCACATAAATATGCATGAATTATGCTTCTGGGTCACTCCTTCTGTGCACTGTGTTACAATCCCCATTTACAGAAAAGGCCTGTTTATGGAAAAAATATTTGGGTCTCTGGAGATTCGTTAAAATTGGGTTTTACTGTAACTCAAGTCAGGGCAGGTTTGCTCTTCTGGCTAAACACTAACTCTTGTTTTCCGGTAAGAAAAGTTTGCAAGACAGATACAAACTATGGGATGATATAACTGATATCTAACAACTGCGAACTGCAGATAAGGTATCATGACAACCAGTAAGAAACTAAGCAAATCCTCTTGTCACAATTGTCGTGAACTTCAAAAATAGTGACTGTATGGAACACACCTCATTCCACCAAATCAAAGATTTGTAAGTCTGTAAATAGCTCCACTCCCGTCGGTCACTTGAGGAAAACTTTTGAGATACATTTTGTCGGAAAACACAATTTTTTTACCTGTTGTTGTTGTTGTGGTCTTCAGTCCTGAGACTGGTTTGATGAAGCTCTCCATGCTGCTCTATCCTGTGCAAGCTTCATCATCTCCCAGTACCTACTGCAGCCAACATCCTTCTGAATCTGCTTACTGTATTCATCTCTTGGTCTCCCTCTATGGTTTTTACCCTCCATGTTGACCTCCAATACTAAAGTGGTGATCCATTGATGCCTCAGAACATGTCCTACCAACCGATCCCTTCTTCTACTCAAGTTGTGCCACAAGCTCCTCTTCTCCCCAATTCTATTCAATACCTCCTCATTAGTTATGTGATCTACCCATCTAATCTTCAGCATTCTTCTGTAGCACCACATTTCAAAAGCTTCTATTCTCTTCTTGTCTAAACTATTTATCATCCATGTTTCACTTCCATACATGGCTACACTCCATACAAATACTTTCAGATACGACTTCCTGATACTTAAATCAATAGTCGATGTTAACAAATTTCTCTTCTTCAGAAACACTTTCCTTGCCATTGCAAGGCTACATTTTATATCCTCTCTATTTCGACCATCATCAGTTATTTTGCTCCCCAAATAGCAAAACTCCTTTACTACTTTAAGTGTCTCATTTCCTAATCTAATTCCCGACTTAATTCGACTATATCCCATTATCCTTGTTTTGCTTTTGTTAATGTTCATCTTATACCCTCCTTTCAAGACACTGCCCATTCCGTTCAGTTGCTCTTCCAGGTCCTTTGCTGTCTCTGATAGAATTACAATGTAATTGGCGAACCTCAAAGTTTTTATTTCTTCTCCATGGATTTTAATACCTACTCCGAATTTTTCTTTTGTTTCCTTTACTGCATGCTCAATACACAGATTGAATAGCATCGGGGAAAGGTTACAACCCTGCCTCACTCCCTTCCCAACCACTGCTTCCCTTTCATGTCCCTCGACTCATATAACTGCCATCTGGTTTCCGTACAAATTGTAAATAGCCGTTCGCTCCCTGTATTTTACCACTGCCACCTTTAGAATTTGAAAGAGAGTATTCCAGCCAACATTGTCAAAAGCTTTCTCTAAGTCTACAAATGCTAGAAATGTAGGTTTGCCTTTCCTTAATCTTTCTTCTAAGATAGGTCGTAGTGTCAGTACTGCCTCACAAGTTCCAACATTTCTATGGAATCCAAACTGATCTTCCCCGAGGTCGGCTTCTACCAGTTTTTCCATTTGTCTGTACAGAATTTGCGTTAGTATTTTGCATCCATGACTTATTAAATTGATAGTTCAGTAATTTTCACATCTGTCAACACCTGCTTTCTTTGGGATTGGAATTATTATGTTCTTCTTGAAGTCTGAGGGAATTTCGCCTGTCTCATACATCTTGCTTACCAGATGGTAGAGTTTAGTCAGGACTGGCTCTCCCAAGGCTGTCAGTAGTTCTTATGGAATGTTGTCTACTCCTGGGGCCTTGTTTCGACTTAGGTCTTTCAGTGCTCTGTCAAACTCTTCACGCAGTATCATATCTTCCATTTCATCTTCATCTGCATCCTCTTCCATTTCCATAATAATGTCCTCAAGAACATCGCCCCTGTATAGACCCTCTATATACTCCTTCCACTTTTCTGCTTTCCTTCTTTGCTTAGAACTGGGTTTCCATCTGAGCTCTTGATATTCATGCAAGTGGTTCTCTTTTCTCCAAAGGTCTCTTTAATTTTCCTGTAGGCAGTATGTATCTTACTCCTCGCGAGATAAGCCTCTGCATCCTTACATTTGTCCTCTAGCCATCCCTGCTTAGCCATTTTGCACTTCCTGTCAATCTCATTTTTGAGACGTTTGCATTCCTTTTTGCCTGCTTCACTTACTGCATTTTTGTATTTCTCTCCCCCATTCCTCGCAATTGTTCTCTTATGCTCTCCCTGAAACTCTGTACAACCTCTGGTTCTTTCAGTTTATCCAGGTTGCATCTCCTTAAATTCCCACCTTTTTGCAGTTTCTTCAGTTTTAATCTACAGTTCATAACCAATAGATTGTGGTCAGAGTCCACATCTGCCCCTGGAAATGTCTTACAATTTAAAACCTGGTTCCTAAATATCTGTCTTACCATTATATAATGTATCTGAAACCTTCTAGTATCTCCAGGGTTCTTTCATGTAAATAACCTTCTTTCATGATTCTTGAACCAAGTGTTATCTATGATTAAGTTATGCTCTGTGCAAAATTCTACCAGGCGGCTTCCTCTTTCATTTCTTAGCCCCAATCCATATTCACCTACTATGTTTCCTTCTCTCCCTTTTCCTACTCTCGAATTCCAGTCACCCATGACTATTAAATTTTCGTCTCCCTTCACTACCTGAATAATGTCTTATCTCATCATGCATTTCATCCATTTCTTCATCATCTGCAGAGCTAGTTGGCATATGAACTTGTACTACTGTAGTAGGTGTGGGCTTCATGTCTATCTTGGTCACAATAATGCGTTCACTATGCTGTTTGTAGTAGCTTACCCGCACTCCTATTTTTTTTTTTTTTTTTTTTTTTCATTATTAAACCTACTCCTGCACTCCTATTTGATTTTGTATTTATAACCCTGTATTCACCTGACCGAAAGTCTTGTTCCTCCTGCCACCGAACTTCACTAATTCCTACTATATCTAACTTTAACCTATCCATTTCCCTTTTTAAATTTTCTAACCTACCTGCCCGATTAAGGGATCTGATATTCCACGTTCCGATCCATAGAACGCCAGTTTTCTTTTTCCTGATAAAGACGTTCTCTTGAGTAGTCCCCGCCCAGAGATCCGAATGGGGGACTATTTTACCTCCGGAACATTTTACCCAAGAGTTTGTTGAAAAGTGGTCACGAAAGCCTTAACAATTTTGTAAGATACAGGATGATATAGCAAAATTTCTAGTTGGTGTGATGAATGGTAGGTAGCTCTAAATGTAGACAAATTTAATTTAATATAGATGAGTAGGAAACACAATGCCTATAATGTTCGAATACAGCATTAGTAGCTGGCTGCTCAACACAGTTATGACAATTAATATTGCAAAGCAATATGAAATGGGATGAGCATTTAAGAATTGTAGTGAGGAAAGCAAAATTGCCAACTTTTGTGTACTGTGAGAACTTTAAGATATTGTCACGCACAAGACAGCATACAGAACACTAGTGTGAACCATTCTCAATTACTACTACAGTGTTCAGAGTCCGCATTATGTTGACTTAAAGGAAGACATCGAAGCAATTCAGAAGGCAGGTTGCTAGATTTGTTACCGATCGTTTCAGTTAACACCCAAGTATTATGGAGGTGCTTTACGAACTCTAATAGGAATCATTGGAGGGGAAGCAACATTCTTTTTGAGGAATGCTACTGAGAAAATTTAGATACTTGGCATCTGAAGCTAACTGCAGAATTATTCTGCTGCCACCAATGTGCAAAAACTGTAAGATAACAGACATTAGGGATTGTACAGAGGCATACAGAGAGTTATTTTTTGCTAAGGGTATTTCCAATGGAACAGGTAGGGAAATGACTAATAGTGGTACAGGGTACTCTATGCCACAAACTGTATGGTGGCTTGCAGAGTTACGTATGTAGATGTAGTTGAACAAGTGGAAGTCAAAAAGTAGAGGGACTTACATTTTCTTGCCATAGGGCTCGGTAACACTGCTCTAATCCAGGGCTGAAGTATTGTTGTCTCCAACAACTCGCCACAACATGTTACTCCTATTCCTGTGTTAGTCACCGTATTGTAGCAGAATGTGAAACGCGGCAGCTTCATTGGTGGTCTACACCGAGTAGGAAATGAGCGCAACGATTCGCGTTTTGTTTGCGGAAGGTGTTAAACCTACAGAAATTGTTTGTCCGATGCAAGCAGCTGCTTATCACAAAGCAAGATTTTCAAATAGGTAAAGTAATTCAAGCAGGGAAGACCTTAATGTGATGAGGAAAGCTCGGGTAGACTATTGACATCAACCACTGAGGATAATTTGGAAGTTTTTGAGGGTACGGTGATGTAAAACAGACGAATCACAGTGCATGAATCACCAATACTTTACATATCAGTCACGGTTCAGCGTATTCTATCTAACACGACAGGCTAAATTTTTGGATAGCGTGTGCAAGATGGGTAACGAAAGAATTGTCAGTGCCGTATAAGGTGCAAAGAATGGACATCTCTCGTGCACACGTGGCCCATTATCATCACGAGGGAGATGGATTTCTACAGCAAACTGTTACTTAGATGAAATGTGCGTGCATCATCACAAACCAGAAAGCAAGGCTGCGAGCATGGTTTGGAAACACCAATTGTTGGCAGAAGCTAAGATATCTAAATGTCAACTGCAGCTGTAAGACTATTCTGGTAACACTATCCTGTGACTTGGAAGGTGTGGTAGCCATTCATTTCACCCCAAGAGATGAAACTGTGAACAGTGAGCACTATTGTGACGTGTTGCGAGTTGAACTGAAACCTGCAATCAAATTCAAATGTCGTGGAAAACTGTAAAAAGGTGTCATTCTGCACCAAGATAAAGCTTGGCCACATTATGCCAAATGGGCAGCAAAAACAATGGGATTCAAACTACTGGAACACCTGCCATAAAGTCCAGACCTGGCTCCCAGCACTAAAGGAAATGGTCAAAGAAAGATTTGCAACCAATGCACAAGTCACTGACGCAGTGCAGGTGCAATCAAAAAATTTTTTTTCCAACGGAATCAAAAACTTGTGAAATGTTGGACAATGTGCACTGAAGTGCAGATAGGTTACGTAGAAAAATAATGTATGGTCCGGTTTTCTATCATTAGAATAAATGTTACTTTTCTCAAAAGTCCCTTTACTTTTTGATTTCCCCTCTCAGATATATGCAAACAATCCCACGAAAGTCTATTTAGAGCATTTCAAGAACAAGCATTAAGTGAGGAATCTACGAATATACAACAATCCCTTATGTACTGCTTCCATGAGAATCATGAAGACATCATCTGAACTGTGAAGACATCATCAGATTAATCATAGCATGCATGGGGGCATTTTGGCAAGTAGCTGGTATGAAATTTTCACTGAACTCTCATAACTGACTTACATTTACCAAAATGTAATGCATGCATGGCTTTCAACATGCTTTCAAACTTTTTAGCTCCATAAGTCTAATCTGCAACTATGCAGACACGAGTGAAACAGTATTTTTTTTTTTTTAAACTGCTGCATTTGCCACTGTGCCGCATAGGTTGTTTAATTGAAGGAAGAAATAATTCGATGAACAGTTTTTGTCTGCTTTTCTTCTTAAAACAAGATATCCAAGAAAAGGAGAAATTATCTGCTGGTAACATGGCCTTCTGGGAACCGAAAGGAATGGCACAGTTCATAAAGTGGCTGAGGTGACATGTTTAGGGGAAACAGATTGATAGTTGTTCCAATCTGCCTAACAACAAAGTGTACTTATTGCTTTCCAGTTTGCTAGTTGGCACTGTTACACATTTTGCTAAAAGTGTAAATTATATACCATCAGAATGACAGCCCTCAGCTTACAAGAACCATAATGAAGGGTACTACTCAACATGTAGTGTAGTACTTAGTTCAACATGTATTTCATCTGGTAATAATTATAGAGATGTGCCACACTAATTCACCCATTGGTTATTCTCTGTGTGTGTGTGTGTGTGTGTGTGTGTGTGTGTGAGTGAGAGAGAGAGAGAGAGGGAGAGAGAGAGAGAAGGGACTTCAGTTGATAGTTTAACCTAAAAATATCAAATAGTTGGACACGACTCACATAAAACAATTAAAACTACAGAGTAAACAAAGAGCAGGTGCACTTACAGTCTCTTGAAATGTTTCATGCTGAGTTGATGAGAAAATTGACGACATTCCCATTTTGTGGTGTGCGAGCTGAGCTCCTGGTGCTTTACTGTGGGAACTATTTGACCCAGCACTACTTGTGGATGCAGACTCTGAAACCTCTCCACTCCCATTCTGTGTCAAACAGTCAAAATAATTCAAACAATGAGGATTATTCTGGTCAGAAAAACAAAACAAATAAAAAATTTGACAATTACATAGTGAAAGTGAATGTAAAGAAGTCGGTCACATTACTACTGACAAAATTAATATATTAACACTTTGCCATCCGCACATCTTGTACAAATTTATTCGCTCGGCACCGGGAGCGCTAATTTGGATTATTTGGCTTGCCGCCGGCCGCTTGTCACCTTTCCGTTGGTGATGAGCTTCAAACACATTGACTTTGCGCACTTTAATTTTTCTAGAAGTCCTCTATTTTGTCGTACCGTTCCACAAACTTGAATTTTCGTTTCAAGTAACATCTCTGCAAGTTCTACACTGTTATAATAACTATCCACGTAGAGGTGATGCCACATTCCATAACAAGGTGTCAATAGTTCCATCACTGTTTTCACTGAAGGCTGTCCAGTGCTGGGAGTATCTTGAATGACGAAATGTATCCTGTATTAAAAAAAAAGTAATCAGAATAATGAGCAAAGCTAAGCCCAAGGAACACTGCCGCCCCCTCTTTATCAAGCACATGATATTAACTGTTGTGAATCTATACATCTACACAGCACTGCTTTATGTCAAAAGCAACTTAAATGAGTTCGAGACCAGAGAGAACAGACATCCCCACAACACCAGAGGCAAACTGTACTTCAACATACTAAGACACAGACTCACAAAGACTGCAAAATCACACAAAATAATGAGTTTAAAACTCTTCAATAAACTTCCAGCATCTGCTCGGTCACTGACCAGTAATATTTTCAAACGTTTGGTTTATGACTGGTTACTCAAACACCCATTTTATAAGATAACAGAATATTCCTAAAAGAAAAGGAATTAAATTGTAAAAACTTTACTGTAAAGTTATTGTTAATTGTATATTTAATGTTCAGACCTATTCCGCTGTAAGTGGTCAATGGTGAATAAACTGAAAACTGAATACTCGAATTACACAACATCCAAATGAGTATGCCATATTTTGTAATTTTCGACAGATTGTAAACTTTAAAATTTAACTGTCCACACCACGGTATCATTTCTTCAGATGTTTTGACTTAGATCAAACATTTCTTTAAACTTTTTGGAAAAATAACCAATTACAAATTGCACTTTGTAAAGCCGGTCGGCATTATCCGGTTTATTATTGTTGTTGGAAAAATGTAAAAATAATAATATCTGTCTGAATCGGCTGTGGGACATCATTTTGCAAAATACCGGTGTGTCTATCAACGGATCTGCAGACCAATAATCATTGACCCTTGCTTTTTTTACAATTCCCATAAGAATAGCGAGCCCAAACCATTTTCTAAGTTTGGGTCCCGTAACATCGACTAATTTTGCATTTTTTTTTTATCCAGTTTCCTTCTATTGCAATTTTGACTGTTATACCTGTTGGTTCCGTTGTTAATATATTCAAATAGATTGTTCCCAATATATAATTCTACAATATCCATGACGCTCTGTGTATCTTTGGGAAATATGTGTGGTCTGGGAGATCTTTCAAATTTATTATTGGTCCCCAGTAAATCATAGTCTGCCTTCTTCATCTGATTCATCCACATCAGTTGGTAACCGTAGCATTCGCCGAACTCTTCTTGGACAAAGTTCACTATCTTCTAACGATTCTGATTCACTTTCATTTTTTTGATATTGTCGCGTAGAGGAATGTGTACGTAGATGAATGACGAACACTAACTTCCCTTAATGAAGGTTTATTCAGCACTTGCACATACAAGAGCGCAGAGCGAATTGCCTCCGGGCAGAACACATACAGTATATATACAGCTACGGAACATTCCAGTACAATTATTCTTCCCATTTGTGGATACTTCTAGAATGTACTTGAACCGAATATAGAAATTAAAATTTTTCAGTTCAGGAGAGTTTTGAGCTCACGACCCTCCATGCAACAATCTAGTATAACAACTACACTATGGAGACTGCACTAGTTGACTTCTTCTGCGACATTGCTCCCTCCTTAAGAGAACAGCATCTCGGTGTTACGTCCTCCTAGCCCGGGAACGAGTCGTCGCTCCTGCATACTCCGACTCCCGATGCCCGATGTTCGCCCTGGCGGTGATCATCTTAGAACTTCACTTGCTGCTACGTTCTTTGTTACCTTTCCGTTTGTTGCCTGTCGCTGGAGCTTCGAATTTACCCTGGGTTGCAAGATCCTTACAGGGCTTCATCCGAAGGAAGTGGACCGAATCTCTGATCTTTCGTCGACTTGTGTCAGGATCGAAATCTTCAACTTCATAAGTAATATCAGATAGGTCTTACAACCTTATAAGGTCCAAAGTAGAGCCTGAGGAGCTTCCTAGAGAGACCAACCTTCTGAACAGGAATGATGATGCAGACGAGGTCACCAGGCTGGTAGACAACAAGGCAGTGGCTCACGTCATACCTTCGGTGATTGTTTTGTTGAGCCTGCAGCGTGCGGAGTCGAGCTTACTGCCGTGCTTCCTCAGCTCTGGTTAACACCTGGCCGATGTAGTCGTCGTCCACGTCATCAGGATGTAACAGAGACACAGTGTCCATAGTCGTCATCGCCTCACGCCCATGCACTGGGAAAAATGGCTAAATCCTCTGGTGTCTTGTTTGGCGGTATTGTAGGCAAACATTACGAAAGGTAGCACCTCATCCCAGTTTCTCTGCTCAACACTGACAAACACTGATAGCATGTCGGCCAAGGTCTTATTAAAGTGTTCAGTAAGCCCATTAGTTTGCGGATGGTAGGCAGTCATCATGTGATGAGTAATGTTGCACCGACGGTTTACCGGCATGTCTGTCACAAGATTCAACTGAAAAACTTTCCCTCGATCCGTTTTTTAATACAATGTCTTCCACGATGTATTTGGCTACCTCGGATGTTTTCACTGCTTTTGTAATTGCATACCGTGTCAGATAACCAGTGCAAACAATAATCCATACATTGCCACTAGCAGACATTGGAAAAATATCCAAGGAGGTCAATCCCAACATGCTGGAAAGGCGTTTTGACTGCTGCAATTGGTATGAGTTGGCCAGGTGGTTTCTGAGGAACTGCCTTTCTCCTCTGGCACTCTCGACAGTGCGACACATAGTGAGGGACACTCCTAAATAAACCTGGCCAGAAAAATCTCTTGCGGATCCTGTCATATGTCTTAATAAACCCTAAATGTCCAGCATCAGGTGTGTCATGGAATTTCTGTAGAATATCTAAGTGCATGTGTTTCGGAATCACTGGTTGCCACCTCTTTCCAAACGGATCAAAGTTGGTTTTTTTTTTTTTTTTTTTTTTTTTTTTTTTTTTTTTTTTTTTTTTTTTTTTTTTTTTTTGCATAGTAATACATTAACTACCTTAAACTGTCCTTTCACATCTTCTGACCGATTTAAGGCAAGCATAATTTGAGTTACCTTGGTGTCCTCCTCCTGCTCAGCAGAGAGATCCTGGAGTGCAATGAGACAGAAAAGTCTTGATGGTCTTCCACACGGTTTCTTGAGAGACAGTCGACATCTTGGTGTTTTCTTCCACTTTTGTACAGAATGGTAATGTCACACTCTTGAAAATGAAGTGCACTCCTGGCGAGTCGTCCTGTTGGATCCTTGTTATTGTTGTTGTGGTCTTCAGTCCTGAGACTAGTTTGATGCAGCTTTCCATGCTACTCTATCCTGTGTAAGCTTCTTCATGTCCCAGTACTTACTGCAACCTACGTCCTTCTGAATCTGCTTAGTGTATTCATCTCTCGGTCGCCCTCTATGATTTTTACCCTCCACGCTGCCCTCCAATGCTAAGTTTGTGATCCCTTGATGCCTCAGAACATGTCCTACCAACCGGTCCCTTCTTCTTGTCAAGTTGTGCCACAAACTTCTCTTCTCCCCAATTCTATTCAACACCTCCTCATTAGTTATGTGAGCTACCCATCTAATCTTCAGCATTCTTCTGTAGCACCACATTTCAAAAGCTTCTATTCTCTTCTTGTCCAAACTATTTATCGTCCATGTTTCACTTCCATAAATGGCTACACTCCATACAAATACTTTCAGAAAGGACTTCCTGACACTTAAATCTATACTCAATGTTAATAAATTTCTCTACTTCAGAAATGCTTTCCTTGCCGTTGCTAGTCTACATTTTATATCCTCTCTATTTCAACCATCATCAGTTATTTTGCTCCCCAAATAGCAAAACTCCTTTACTACTTTAAGTGTCTCATTTCCTAATCTAATTTCCTCAGCATCACCCGATTTAATTCCACTACATTCCATTATCCTCGTTTTGCTTTTGTTGATGTTCATCTTATATCCTCCTTTCAAGACACTGTCCATTCCGTTCAACTGCTCTTCCAAGTCCTTTGCTGTCTCTGACAGAATTACAATGCCATCGGCACACCTCAAAGTTTTTATTTCCTCTCCATGGATTTTAATACCCACTCCAAAATTTTCTTTAATTTCCTTTACTGCTTGCTCGATATACAGACTGAATAACATCGGGGAGAGGCTACAACCCTGTCTCACTCCCTTCCCAACCACTGCTCCCCTTTCATACCCCTCGACTCTTATAACTGCCATCTGCTTTCTGTACAAACTGTAAATAGCCTTTCGCTCCCTGTATTTTACCCCTGCCACCTTTAGAATTTGAAAGAGAGTATTCCAGTCAACATTGTCAAAAGCTTTCTCTAAGTCTACAAATGCTAGAAACGTAGGTTTCCCTTTCCTTAATCTTTCTTCTAAGATAAGTCGTAAGGTCAGTATTGCCTCACGTGTTCCAACATTTCTACGGAATCCAAACTGATCTTCCCCAAGGTTGGCTTCTACTAGTTTTTATATTCGTCTGTAAAGAATTCGCGTTAGTATTTTGCAGCTGTGACTTATTAAACTGATAGTTCGGTAATTTTCACATCTGTCAGTACCTGCTTTCTTTGGGATTGGAATTATTATATTCTTCTTGAAGCCTGAGGGTATTTTGCCTGTCTCATACATCTTACTCACCAGATGGTAGAGTTTTGTCAGGACTGGCTCTCCCAAGGCCATCAGTAGTTCCAATGGAATGTTGTCTACTCCGGGGGCCTTGTTTCGACTCAGGTCTTTCAGTGCTCTGTCAAACTCTTCACGCAGTATTGTATCTCCCATTTTGTCTTCATCTACATCCTCTTCCATTTCCAGAATATTGCCCTAAAGTACGTCACCCCTGTATAGACCCTCTATATACTCCTTCCACCTTTCTGCTTTTCCTTCTCTGCTTAGAACTGGGTTTCCATCTGAGCTCTTGATATTCATACAAGTGGTTCTCTTTTCTCCAAAGGTCTCTTTAATTTTCCTGTAGGCAGTATCTATCTTACCCCTAGTGAGATAACCCTCTACATCCTTACATTTGTCCTCTAGCCATCCCTGCTTAGCCATTTTACACTTCTTGTCGATCTCATTTTTGAGACGTTTGTATTCCTTTTTGCCTACTTCATTTGCTGCATTTTTATATTTTCTCCTTTCATCAATTAAATTCAATATTTCTTCTGTTACCCAAGGATTTCTACTAGCCCTCGTCTTTTTACTTACTTGATCCTCTGCTGCCTTCACTACTTCATCCCTCAGAGCTACCCATTCTTCTTCTACTGTATTTCTTTCCCCCATTCATGACAATTGTTCCCTTGTGCTCTCACTGAAACTCTGTACAACCTCTGGTTTAGTCAGTTTATCCAGATCCCATCTCCTTAAATTCCCACCTTTTTGTAGTTTCTTCAGTTTTAATCTACAGTTCATAACCAATAGATTGTGGTCAGAGTCCACATCTACCCCTGGAAATATCTTACAATTTAAAACCTGGTTCCTAAATTTCTGTCTTACCAGTATATAATCTATCTGATACCTTCTAGTATTTCCAGGATTCTTCCATGTGTACAACCTACTTTTACGATTATGGAACCAAGTATTAGCTCTGATTAAGTTATGCCCTGTGCAAAATTCTACCAGATGGCTTCCTCTTTCATTTCTTTCCCCCAATCCATATTCACCTACTATGTTTCCTTCTCTCCCTTTTCCTACTCTCGAATTCCAGTCACCCATGACTATTAAATTTTCGTCTCCCTTCACTAGCTGAATAATTTCTTTTATCTCATTATATGTTTCATCAATTTCTTCATCATCTGCAGAGCTAGTTGGCATATAAACTTGTACTATTGTGGTAGGTGTGGGCTTCGTGTCTATCTTGGCCACAATAATGCATTCACTATGCTGTTTGTAGTAGCTTACCCGTACTCCTATTTTTTTTATTCATTATTAAACCTACTCCTGCATTACCCCTATTTGATTTTGTATTTATAACCCTGAATTCACATGACCAAAAGTCTTGTTCCTCCTGCCACCAAACTTCGCTAATTCCCACTATATCTAACTTTAACCTATCCATTTCCCTTTTTAAATTTTCTAACCTACCTGCCCGATTAAGGGATCTGACATTCCACACTCCGATCCGCAGAATGCCAGTTTTCTTTCTCCTGATAACGACGTCCTCTTGAGTTGTGCCCCCCCGGAGATCCGAATGGGGGACTATTTTACCTCCGGAATATTTTACCCAAGAGGACGTCATCATCACTTAACCGTACAGTAAAGCTGCATGCCCTCGGGAAAAATTACGGCTGCAGTTTCCCCTTGGTTTCAGTCGCACGCAGTACCAGCATAGCAAGGCCGTTTTGGTCAGTGTTACAAGGCCGGATCAGTCAATCATCCAGACTGTTGCCCCTGCAACTACTGAAAAAGCTGCTGCCCCTCTTCAGGAACCACACGTTTGTCTGGCCTCTCAACAGATACCCCTCCGTTGTGGTTGCACCTACGGTACGGCCATCTGTATCGCTGAGGCACGCAAGCCTCCCCACCAACGGCAAGGTCCATGGTTCATGGGGGGGGGTGTCTCTTAGTGGTAGCACTAATTTTGCCACAGACTCGGCATGAGAGGTTTCTATGATGCTCAGCTGCTCTGCAATTAACTACTCAGCATTTGCTACTCACATGCGTTTTGGAGTGATCTGTGGTTTTCGGCGACAGTTAACTATCCACAATTCACTGATATCGTTCTTAAACGAGACGACAGAGGCTGGGATGACCAAGTTATTCTTCAGTGGTATGCTTCTCTTACATTCCACTACAAGATCCATGGGTTGATACATGACATGACACATAACAGCTACCTTTCTAGTGCTGACTGCAGGAATGATCACTTCATCCAGCACATAAAGTTGCCACACACACTTGGATGAGCATCTTCCTGTCCAAGGTATCTCATCTTGTCTAGCATAATCTTCGAGCGACCACAATCTATAATTTTTTTGAGAAGCTTTCAAAAGGTCCCATCAGAGAGCAGAGAGTGACATCATGACTACACTCTTGTATGACGATGAAATCTAAAGGTTGTGTATGGCCACTTATACCCACACGAATGCAAATCTTCCTGTAGATTTTACATATTTCCTGTTAGCCACCTTCAGCAGAGATGTTTTGCAGTCGACAAATACAGTTTTCTGAAACTGGCAACAGTACTTCTCCGAAATGACTAATATGTTGCTCCAGAGTCTACTAGACCTTGGGCTGGTCGGCCATCCATGAGGATATCAATGTAGTTTCCCATCATTTTTGTAGTGATCGACGGCAGAGGGTTTTTCTCTTTGGCGGCCTCACCTTCAAGGAAGGTCACACCATTTAGTTTTCCAGGTTGCGACAGTTAGGTGATCGGCTGGAGTTTCTAAACGGCAATGGAGACTTTGATCGGTGTGTTGGGGAGCGTCCTCTCCAGTGGCTAGCTTGCGGCGATGGTGACCTACGTCTTCCTGCACCCACATCTTCTTGTTCATCTTTGTCGGCCTGGAGTTGGCGTCAGCTAAGATTGGTCTGCTGTCTTCTGGCACGAGCGTCATCAAATATCCGCCACCTTTCTTGACAATAGCACACCACGTGTCCCGGTCGTCCGCAGTGGAAACATACTGGTTGGTTATCCTGGGTCCTCCAGACATCAGTCTTCCTTGGTGCCCAAACAGGTTCCTCATGCGGCATTGTGGGAATGTAACTTCACCTGGGTCTTTACTGTTTTAAAGAGAAATGAAGGACGAGAAATTGGGTTCAACGTCTGTCCCACTTCCTCCCTTATACCCTCTTGAAGCATCTCAGTTTTTTGCTGACTGTGCAATCCAAGCGCCTTCTGAACTTCCTCTCTCACTATCTGATGAAGAATACTTGTGAAATCAGTTTCTTCCTCCGTCACAGGCATCGATATGACATTTGGAAGCCGTTCAGAGGTCTTGCGTGTAATTCTTTTTCGATGCATTGTCTCGATATACTGGCACCAATTTATAAAGTCGTCTGACAATGTCGAAACCTCCTTCAGGAGTAGGGCTTGATACATGTCCTTAGCAACACATTCATGAGTTGTGCAACCTTATGTTCCTCCTTCATTCGAGGATCCACCATTTTACACAGCTCCAAGACGTCTAGAATGTAGGATGCTGTCTGTTCTCCTGCACGTTGTGCCCTGCACTTTAATTTATCTTCAGCCTTGCATTTCTGTTGTCGTGTGTCGCCAAAATACTTGCGCAGTTCCACCTGGAATACTTCCCAGCTTGTGAACTTCTCCTCACTGTTCTCATACTGTTGCTTGGCAGTGCCCACTAACTAGAAAAATACGTTAGCCAAACACACGGTGTTATCCCATTTGTTATATTCGGCTATACGGTCATAAACCTTCAGCCACTTGTTTGGATCTTGGCCATTGTCACCAGAGAACCCGGAAGAATGTCTCATGTGGTGGCACACAGTTGCTGTCATCGTAACGTCCTCTTCTTCTTCTTCTTCTTCTTCTTCTTCTTCTGTCTCCGATAGATTGCAATCTGTTGAATATGGCTCGAACTCGGGTTTCTCGCCACGTAAACGGCGGCTCTGTCGTGGCCTGATGGGAGCCACTGTGTCGTTGATAATATCCAGTATCACAAGTTCCAATACCAGCGCCTCCACCAGAATAATGTCATGTAGAGGAAGGTGTAAGTAGATGAATGATGAACACTAAGTTCACTTAACAAAGGTTTATTCAGCACTTGCACATACAAGAGCATGGAGCAAACAGCCTCCAGTATATATACAGCTACAGTACATTCCAGTACAATGATTCTTCCCATCTGTGGATACTTCTAGAATGTGTACTTGAACCGAATATAGAAATTAAAATTTTTCAGTTCAGGCGAGTTCTGAACTCACGACCCTCCACGCAACAATCTAGTATCATAACCACTACACTACGGCGACTGCGCTACTCGCCTTCTTCTGCAACAATATCCAATATCTTCTTCCCAATTGGCTAAGTCGTCAAGAACGTAGAGAAAACGACAGCGCATTCATCGTAAATAATTGTATCGTCTCTTTCGTCTGCCATGATGAAAGTGCTCAAGTACTTATAAAAACAAAAAACTTGTTGACATGTGTAACTTATTGTTACATAAACAAAACACCAACAGAATGAAAAAGATACTAAAGTGTTGTGACCGGCCACTGTGCGGTACTATGCTCACGACACCACTGTAGTGTCGCCAGCCACTGAGCGATACTATGGTGTCGCTGGCTGTTGACCGTTATTTCGCGCACGACACCACTGTGGTGTCGCCGGACGGCAAAGTGTTGAGTAACATAACATAACTTCCAACCATGATGTCCACTATAGACTTAGATGCAGAAGAAAACAAGTTAGTGAAAAGTAAAGATATGGAAATGAGATAGAGAAGTGAACATAAAGTGAACATCAAGTGAAAGCACAAAGGAATTTTAATTCACATTACATAATACATGACACACTCTCTAAGATCTCACATTTGCAGTATTGTACCCAGAACAGGATCATTTGGTTTGGAGATGATTGGAGGGTCTCAACTAGGAGCTCTGTGATGGTCTCAGCTACAGATTTCTGGACCTGCGTTGTAAAGGTGGAGATTTGTAGGATCCCCTCTTTCCCCTCGATCGTTAAGCATGCACTACACAAAAAGCAGTTACTCAGACAGCAGGGTACCTTACATCTACATCCACACAATTACTCTGCAGTTCACAAATAAGTGCCTGGCGGAGGGTTCATCAAAACCACCTTCAAGCTATCTCTCTACCATTCCCCTCTCAAAAAGCATGCGGTGAAAAGCGATCACTTAAATCTTTCTCTGTAAGTCCATCTTTATACAGATGGTTGCGGAACACTGGCTGTCCAATATACAATGTCAAATCAAAACACCTTGAGCCGTCTAAATTTCCAGTTGATATCCTATTTGAACAACCAGTTCAGCACTATGTTATGTCATGTAGGAAGCATCACAACTCTGGTCCTGGTCCAGTAAAAAAAGGGGACAGCATTCAGTGACTGGTACCCATAGATTTCTTCTCAACACAGCGATCCCTTCGATCATCGCTCCTGGCCGACTCTAGGACTCTCGTTGACCCCATTCCACCCGGGGGCCCCCTGAGTTGTTACTGGGATCATCTGTGGCACTGTTCGTCCATCCGTCAGTCTTCACTCCACCACCCTCGTTCCGCCCGCCATCCTGACTTCGCCACCCCTGCCGCAGTCGGCCGTCTTGCCACCACTGTCCTTGCAGCCAGTCTGGCTGTTCCCACTAGCTTCACCGAAGCTGCCACTGTGGCCGCTCCTGTCATTCCCGTCGTTTGCCCGATCACCGTTTTTTCAGTTATGACGACATCGCCGATCCCATAGCGTGTTCTGCCACCCACCTGTCGTGCCTCCTCAGTAGTACTGCTCTGAGTCCCGTCAACACCGGGCCCTCTTCTGTAGCCATCTGTGACAGAGGCTACTTGTCATTCCCCTCAGCGGACACAGCACACTCATTTTATCAGGATCATTTTTTTTTTTTTTGTGCTTCTGTACTATTCCCGTGTATCAAAGTCACGCGTCCTACACCCTTTGCTCGGCAGTCTTGTTAGTTGTCTCTTGCATTCTTATTCAGTGGTTTTGTACTTTCGAATGTTCTTACGTACGCACAGTGTTTTTGTTCAGCTCAAACTGCACAGAATGCAAGGCTTAGTTATTGTATTTTTCTGGTCAGTTCGCGCGCACCAATTTCCTTCTGCCAGCTGTACTGTCGATTCGTCCCATACCCTGGGGAGTTGCTGTCTGCGGTGAGCGGCCTCTCCCCACGAGTAAATAATGTTTCTGAGAAAACAATATCTTCTGTTATTAAGGGGGAGGGGAAGATGTATTTGCCCGGTAGTCATTTCTTCCACACACTGGGCAGGGTGTGTGGCCAGCTGCCCTGCCAAGAGGAGTGTGTAAACAGCTCTCATTGAAACAGAGAGTAAGGAGTCAAACTAGAGCACCGAGTGGTGCGAGTTTGATCCTCATCTTGAGTGAATTTTGCTTTTCTTCTCTGTCTTCCTTTATGTTTTGCTCTACTTCCATTGTTGATAACAACTCAAACATCATCCGTACACTGAGTGCAAAAACGATAAAAAAAGAGACAGAATCTGATTGCTTTTATGTTTAATAAACAGCAGTTGCATAAAAATGTATTTATTATGTTACGATTTATAATCTTTTGGTGATGATCATCATAGAAAAACTGGTAACAAACTGTTTTTGCATCACGAACATTGTGTGAAGGACACCTCGGCATTTCATTTGCAATAAATTCAGCAGTTGCATAAAAATTAATTTATTATGTTATGATTTATAATATTTTGGTTACAATCATCATAGAAAAACTGGTAACAAACTGTTCTTGCACCACGAACTTTGTGTGACGGACACCTCGGCATTTCATTTGCAATAGAGGGTAACATATGTTATTAATATTTTGCAATACTGGTTTTTCGTAAGTTAATTTTGAGGCCCTAAACCTGTCTCTAAAGAAAATTTCGCAATATTTCCCCTTATTTTTGGTCATATTAGCCAAAACATTTTTACACCAACACAATTAATTTATCAAACAACTCGCATCGAATGCAAGACAATAAAAAAAAAAAAAATGTCTGTGTAACAGCGTACACTCACCCCTCTGAAGGCTGATGCCATTTCAAAGGATCGTAAGCAATTTCATCTCATTTTGTATGCCAAAATCTTACTTGCTGAGGGAACACCCACTACGATGAACAGCTTTAGTGTGATATAGTTGTAGTTAAACTACATGACCATTCGTTCCATTCTCCAAGCCCCAGCCCCAAACCACATCCTCACCTTTTAAGAAAAATTGTCCTGTTAGTCGAATTTGTTTTTAATATGTGCTACAATTATCACAGATGAAAAAGACACAGTTTCAGAAAAGGCAAATCGACCATCACAATTGACAACACCCAACTTCGTGCAATATCAAACTTCTCCTAGGGTACTTCCAACGCTGTGTACATTTGTGTTGCTTTTGACTAGTTTTACCGAGGCAAGTCCATAAAATGACAGTTAATGATATGTGTGGAAAAGCGACAGAATAAGTTGCTCTACCAACTTTCACCATAAGGTAAACGTGTTGCTACTTACAACGGAAAAAGCCAGTCCACTATAATACACTAATTAAATTTTCAAGATTCATCTTGATGAGTCTCCAGGAACCCCTCACATACTATTCCACTGTCCTTCAATACAGCCATTTACTGTATCTAAATTCCTTTACTATGTGTATCCGATTAGACTTAATGTATAAGTATATAGCTAAACGGCATCAAATATTCGTATACTTTTAATTTATTTGAATACTGCCAATGGTGGTCAAAGTTTCTGATCACTTGTCCCACCCCAAATAAATTAATTGGCAAAATTTAAATGGAAATATTCTTTGGGGTGTGTGGTGTTATTAGCAGCACTTTGCAATAACAATTATTTATTAACAAGACTAAACTACATATGACTTCGAGAACGAAGATTCACACAACTCGATAACAGCAATGTCTATTCTCGACAGTGTTTATCGGGTGCACACTAAAAAAGGAGTGCAGTGATGCCGAAGTGGTGTGAAGCGAGAAGGATTGGTAACAATACGGTCCCACAGGGTCAGGAGCTCGTAGGCAATCCACTGACGAGCGGCAAGGTGCCATTACGACACAGTCTCACAGGATAACGGGCTTGCAGGCAATCGGACAAAGATACTGTGAAGCAGTGCCCTCCAGAATGGCTCAAGGAAGTGTGATGATGCACGGTGAGCATCAGTAGCAGCAGATGTCCAGTCCGTTCCAGAGGCTTATGGCGGTTGGCCGTTGGCTGGGGCCCAGAATGTACGTGGTCATCAACGGGTGGAGCACCGGCACGAGTGGGTGTCCGGCAGGAGAGTACACATGTAATGTGACGCAAAAACTAGACCACGTGAATGCGGTGAGGTGCATATGACCACAACACCACGTACTGTGACTCGCACAGAGAGGCCGGTGCCCCAGGGTGCTGCAGCGACTGTCAGGGGCTCGTCAGTACACAGCCTAGAGACTCTTCTATCGATGAACATCCTCCGAGGTGACGAAAAGTATATACATAAGCGTGGTGGCAGAATATACAGGGGTGCAGTCTGGCGTATACCCCAGAAATCGATACTTCACCGAGCGTGTTTTGCAGTGCAAGGAGCCATTCTCGACGTGATGAAACTGCTGCCCATTTTGTAGTGTAAGGTACAGCGGTCCCTCTCCCACTCTATGTCTACACCTACGTACGTGCTCCACGAGCTGCCATACTATGCAGGGCGGAGGGTACCCGTACCACTACTAGTTGTTTCCATTCCCACTTCACTCGCAAATAGAGCAAGGGAAAAACTGCTGTCTGTACATCTTCGTACGAGCCCTAATTTCTCGTATCTTGTTTTCATGATCCCTACAGAAAACGTATGTTGGCAGCAATAGGATCGTTCTGCAGTCAGCTTTGAATGCCGCTTTTTTAAACTTTCTCAGTAGTGTTCTTTGAAATGAACGTTTTCTTCCCTCCGGGAATTCCCAGTCAATCTTCCGAAGTGTATTTGTAACACTCACGCATCGATCGAACCTATCGATAAGAAATGTAGCAACTTACCTTCGGATTGCTTCGGTGTCTTCTTTCGATCCGACCTGAGGCAGATCCCAAACACTCCAGTAGTACTCAAGAACGGGTCGCACTGGTGTCCTATATGTGGTCTCCTTTAGAGATGAACCACACTTTTCTAAAATCCCCCCCCAATAAACCAAAGCCAACCATTCACTTTCCCTACCACAATCCCCATGTGCTCATTGCATTTCGTATTGTTTCACAACATTACGCCCAGATATTTAAAAAACACAACTGTGTCAAGCAGGACACTACTAATGCTGTATCTAAACATTAGGAATCTTTTTTTCCTACTCATCCACATTAATTTATATTTTTCTACAGGGTGTACAAGTGGACAATGAAAAAGCAATTCTCCGATATTTCCAAATTTTCCTGGTTAAAAATACTCTATATCCCGAGTGAAAATACACTTTTTCTGTGTTAAGTGACCTTATACTTTCCCTCGGAACCATATAACTTATCATTCCTCTGAAGGGTTAAGGTTTTATCCACTGGCGCACAACTTACCGGCACCCAGAGACAGAGACAGAGACAGAGAGAGAGAGAGAGAGAGAGAGAGAGAGAGAGAGAGAGTTGGAAACACATCTGATGTGCAGCCACATGTACACTGCATACTTTTGTATTATGAAAGTATATATTCGAATTCCACCAAACATAGCACATTAGTAACCGAAGCATTGAAATCGAGACTGCAACGCACTTTAGTAAGCCAATCGTAGCTGATGTCATGTGATCTCCCCAGCCAACAATAGCAGATATTCAGAGAGTAGGACACATCATGTAGTCAGCCAATACCAACATCACTGTTAAATAGTGTGAATGCACAAATAGAAAAAGTTAATGGTTTAAATTAATACACATAGTATAGCTACAAGAAAAGCTAAGCTTTAACATGTAATAATGGTCTTTTTTTGCATGTGTTATACTTTAAGATACATCACACAAATGTACCAGCAAAATTTTAAATACTGACATAAATGAATGGTCTTGTAAAATTAAATTTACTTTGAAAGCAACACTTTTCAAACCACCATTCACAACATTTTCCTTCGACCTGTTAGATTCGTTTCAGCAGTTGTCAGAGGGGCCCAGAAAACAGTGTTACTGCATGTGCACAGCTACAATGACGTAGGAAGCCTGTATCTTCATACGCATATAGCATTAGGAGATCTTACATTACATCATAAAAAAAACAGGATACCAGAAGACTCTCCAAGAGCATTGGAATTATGTAAACCATACTAATATGCATAATTAGGCTTAAAGCGCACATTTGTATGTCCAAATTCACAAAGACGCCCCAACCTGGTATTAAGGGGACATTGTATGTCCTATGCCGCCATTGTTAAATTATCTAATTTTGTGAACCATTATCCAGGAAACTTTTTAAGACCCCCAACTTACAACTTTCCATAATTATTGAATTCACCTTTCTACATACGCTGAACTAGAATTGTATCGTGCTCCCCCCCCCCCCCCCCCTTTTTTTTCCAAACACTCAATTTTTTGACAGAATTTTGTAAATAAATGAACATAAAAACAAAACAACTCAGGATATTTTAATTATTCAGGTTCCATATGTTTTGAATCTCACACTTGGCATGCTGTGAAAATTTCATGTCTCTACCGTCAGTACTTTTTTTAGAAAATGGCTCATTTATTGCAAAAAATGTAGTTCAGAGAGATTGAAGTTTAAAACTTTTTCATAACAATTTCTTATACACTTACATTTCTGTGTCTTTCACGCATTAGAATTGCCCTGGCACATAGTCTGTGTCTTCTTCAGTGTCACAACAGCCCAGTACTTGCCGCCTCCTTTTCTTTCTCGCTTCTTTTGTCATTTGCTGAGCAGCTAACTCTGCTTCAAGTACACAAAGCTCATCCAGTAGCCGCAGCCCTTTAGCTGTGTTCTGTCCAAATCTTACCCCTAACTTCTCCAGAATCTTAAGTCTGTCATAGTTCCCATCGTTAAATGTTATTACAGCATCAGACACTGTTCACTTAAGAGTCATAAGGCCAACAAATACATTTTTAGGCACACGGCACCACACAACATTATTGAAGGACTCATTCATTCACATTCTGGGTCTTCCCACGTAAACACTTCTTTAGTAGCTTAGGATTTGCCAAATCTCTGTAAATGTGTTTGATTGCCATAATATCATTACTTTTACCACTGTCACCTGTTTCGAAAAGTTACTTTCCTTTACGATGCACTAGGGGGCGTAGTCACTTCAGAAACATTATCGTAGTTTCCTTCACTCATAGCACACGTTTTCAAGTACTTCAGAAGAAAATGCAGGTCTCACATATCTGTTCCCCACAAACTTGCGTTTCTTGAAGTTACTTTTACGCATAGTCATTTTATTTACGTTTAAAAAGCAACAGAAGTTTGATAACTACAAAAATATCCGATAATCACACTACTTTCAATGAAAACTAGTATCAGAAACAAAGGACTGATTTGTTTATTCGTAATGCTAACTTCTGAGACGTAACAGTAGGCACAAAACAAAGCAATTCACAGCCTTCTAGACTGTGTAGACTGCTCAACTTTGGCAATATATACGTAGCCGCGAAATTTGACAGTCATACATTATGGAGTAGAAAACTGAAAACGTCAAATTTCAATGAATTTCATGTACAATGCCCCCTTAAGCTTTTCATTGTGGTTTATGGGACGCAAATTTTCTTGGAGTAGTAGTACTGTATTATTTCATGTTTGGTTCTTTATTATGGTCTACCGTATCTTCCTTCGCCGTCGGCGTTGTCGTGGTTACCGTGAGACACCGTTATACCAAGAGGAAAGGCACGTCGATCTTAGAGCATGAGATAAGATGACCTTAAGCCATAGACAACACACAACCTGATTCCAGAATAGCTGCAGTAGTTAAGATCTACGAACTATCCCCTGTTGACCAGGTCCCCAAAACTTAACTCGTAACGAGATCCCTTCAAAGCAAATTGTCATACGATCATCTATAAAGGCTTCGTACAACGAGAGTACATGTTACGGTTTATGGAATAATAACAGATACGACCAAACTGTCTTGTCTCTTCTGCTTTATTTAACATAACTTCGTTCACAGTTTCATTTCGCATTCACCACTCATTCACCGAAACCCTTTGATGAACAGTTTTGGTTGCATAACACCAACAGTCAATGATAAAAATACAGCTTTTCTCCTTTTTATAAATTGAAGCCCGCTCTCCGTGATATAATAAAAAAAACCGGTCTCAATACCGCGTTCCTCGTGAGACGCGAATAGACTTATCCTGGAATTGACCGCCCTGTAGGTGTACTCAATTTAATGACCACACTACACTGTCCGCTATTTCGCCTAACTGAATGTCCATTTGTTAGTCTGATTATACACTGTAGCTATTTAAAAGTCGCCCCTATATTTTTCACAACACACAAATAGCACTTCGTTACTGGTTTTCTTTTTTTTCTTCTAAGAGTAAACGGAAAAAAAAAAAGACGCCGTATCATTGGCTTAGTCGATATAAAGCAAAACACCTTAATATGCCCAATTTTACCTCTTCTTATAGGATCGGCTAACTTAATCATTAATTTATTACATATTATTTCCAATAACGCTAAACAGGTATCGCCGTTATATTTTAATTGTATTCAAAAGCATGTTACTACTATTATGACCGACCAAATCATAACAAATCGCGCGGCGTGCGTTTTTAACGATAACTTTACGCTATTCAAGTTCCGTTACAGCTGTCTTGACTCGTAATGTTACAATGGCATAATGCCATACATGCCAGAAGATAAAAATGTGCACTTGTAACTCCGTAAATAGTGTAGTGCCTCGAGGATTTCAGGGTAATTTCTAGAGACCCTCATATTTCCACTGTCTCCAACACACTTTATTTTAGAGATGAGTGTGGTAAAGAAGAACTGTGTCTACTGCACCACAATTACGTGTGTGCAGGACGGACGTGTATCGGACGGATGATCGGGGCAGGCAGGCTGTCGCCGAGTCCCCCTAAGAAGTTACAGGTGCACATCAAGGAATAAACGTGCTGTACTCCGTGCGACATCAAACATTATTGTGTGAACATTTAAATGCTGTTGAAACAAGAGAAAAGACAATTACTTATTCATTCATTCTCTTACTTCTGTAAGGTCCGGACAGTTGTCTTGTTAAACTTGGAGTGATTTGTAGGCTGTATTTTTGGAAAATGAATGCGATAATTTCTGACAGACCAGAAGGTGTCGAGCTTACGAAAAATGTTTTAATTGTACGAAAACTTATGTGTCACGAAAAGACAGTGACATTGAGTTCAAAGTATTCTCGAGTGCACAGAGTTATTTTAGAAGTATAAAAAATTCCTCCAAAGTAACATCTTATCTTCGGAGAAGAAGTTGTGCAGGACACCACAGCCGGCTATCACGAAAATAGGATCGGCAAAGCAACTCCAAATAAGCTCGATAGCCACGGGGGAGAGTGAGTCTTGCACACCAGTACCACACTGCCACACTTAATCACCGGAAACTGCCAGAACGTGGCGACCAAAGTGAGCAGGATACACAAAGGAGGAATTATTTTGAAGAAGATTGAGATGAGAAAAAGTTGAGAGTTGCCGTAGCAAAACGAGGTGAAAAAATTGGTCTGCAAGATTCGATTAAGAAGATTTGGTTGTGGGGAGGAAGCAATCTTCACACAAGCAGTAACCAGCCGACGCCGACGCAGTAACCAGCCGACGCCGACGCAGTAACCAGCCATCGTTGCCGGTTGCTGTTTTGAGTTGCTGACTTTGCGCCCACCAACGTCGTCACCAGCACCCGTGCGGTTCACCGGTGCTGTTTCTACAACTCACCGACGCTGCCTACAATCCTATGCAGAGTGTGCTCAAGATAATAACTATTTGAATGTAAACTAGGCTGGTCATTATTTACAGAGGTGATTTTTTTTTAAATGATCACAAGATCAAAGAAAATTAAAACTATGGAGGAGAAGGAACAACCTACAGAAGCTGTAGAACCAACCATGGTGATGACAGTGGCCAAGATCACGCCAGACTGGACTAAAGTAGCAAATTTAATTAAGGAGCTAATTCTGAAGTTAGACTCAGTGAATACTAAGTTAAATAGCAAATTAGATGCTCAGAATGTTTCGTTATGTGAAAAAATTGATGGGCAAAGTGTAGCCAGCGCTGCTCAAATTTCCTCTTCGAGGAACGAAACAAGTGATCACAATGTTGCTTTAAATGAAAAACTAGCACAGAATGTAACTTCAACTGCACAAATTGACTCTTTGACAAATGAAATGAGTAGTACTTTAAGTGAAAAGTTAGAAGCACAGGGTGAAGCTTTCAATTCTAAATTTGACATGTTTTAAGTGGAAAAATTTATGAGTACATTTAAAGAATAAATTAAACAATTCTTTAACTGTACAAATGAATCAAATGTTTACCGAATTTAACCAAAAGCAGGATGATCAATTTCAGAAGTTGACCCAGAAATTAGAATTTGATACTGAGGACAAGTGTACCAATACAGAGTCTGAATTTAATGAGAAGTGAGGGTCATTTCAAAGTGTGTGTAATGTTACATTCGATGCAATGAAACAGAGATTACATACCTCAAAAGATACCGTTGAAAGACAGGACAAACTGATCCCTATTGTACAATCACAAATTGCAGGGGTCAACACTCGAGAATCTTGTGAAAATGTACGTAATGTTAAATGTAATTCCGTATGACAGAAAACGAACGTCTTGAAAGAGAGCAAAGCTCGACCTAAAGAATTAATATCGATTATGCAATCAAAAATTCCAGGCGTCAGTACACGCATTGTCAGTCCGTGAATAAATAATGTAGAACAAAATTTCAAAGAAGAAATACTCGATGTTGACATTATAAATGTAGGTAGTCTGGTGGAACCTTTTGAGCTAATTATAGATCGAGAAGTTTCCGAGAGTATAATCTCAGGAAACACTACAACTGTTGTCTTTTTCAATCTTAATGAGGCTAACAAGGTTATAGATGACTCTTGCGAAGAAATCAAATTTGTCCAGGACAGATTAAAGCATAGAATAACTTAATATTGTGTTTCCTAGTAAAATGGTAACTGTTTCATTGTGGGGAGACTTTCACACGAAATTTAACGAGAATATTGGTCCGTAAGTAATCAAGTGTGGTTAATGTCAGATCCATGTGATCTGGGGGGAGCCACATCTGTTCCGCAGGATGTTAACATTCTGTGTTAACGGGCGGAGTGACGACCGTCGGATCCCGAGTTGGGTTCGGTGTTACTTCCATATTCATTTTCCTACATCAAAATCTCTTCAAATCTTATACTATCCTGTATTATGTTTTCTTCCTCTTATACTGTCATATAGTTTAGCACTTGGGCATTCTCATCTAGACGTCGTGTGCAAGCAGGGTTGATATCGAGGTCATACTGCTTCGTGTGGAGGTAGTGGCAAGTGATCTCGTCAATATCCATAGTCTTACTTGTTTCACGGGTGCTGTGATTCCCCGTTGTATATTTACCGTGATGTATTGGGTTGTTATATCAAGTCAAGACTGAAGCATTGGGTAATATATCATAAAAAGTGAACTGACAGCACGTTCTGCTTTAGTCTTGATGTAAAGGTGAGTTGACAGCATGCTCTGCTCTAGTCATCAAGGATCTCGAATCCAATCATAGTTAGGTTTTATTTTTGCCGAAAGTAGTTTTTGAAGGTAATCTCTTAACCAGTTTTCCATACGAAACTGTGTGCAGAGGTATTCATGGACGGCAACAGAAAAAAAAAAAAAATAATTTTTTTATATATATATATTGATGTCTGCTTGTGTCTGTGTATGTGTGGATGGATATGTGTGTGTGTGCGCGAGTGTATACCTGTCCTTTTTTCCCCCTAAGGTAAGTCTTTCCGCTCCCGGGATTGGAATGACTCCTTACCCTCTCCCTTAAAACCCATATCCTTTTGTCTTTCCTTCTCCTTCCCTCTTTCCTGACGAGGCAACCATTGGTTGCGAAAGCTAGAATTTTGTGTGTATGTTTGTGTTTGTTTGTGTGTCTATCGACCTGCCAGCGCTTTTGTTTGGTAAGTTTCATCATCTTTCTTTTTAGACATATACCCACTGGAACGTCGTCCTCAGTTAATCCAGGAGCGCCACTGCTGGTCTTTGTGACTGGTCCTGGGGTCTTGTTTGTAGTATCGACAGCAGCCGATACAGTCGCCACAGATTGTTAGGTCATTTTTTGCCTAACGAGCCCGTCTCTCTCACCATCCGCGTATAGTTAGGTCATATTTTTGCCTAACCAACCAATGTATAGTTAAGTCTGATTTGGGCCTAAACTATTGGACGATATGATATAATATGAATATTTCTATATTTGCAATGTTATGATACATAGTTTTTTTACTTGCTACTGAATATTTTGTCTTTGTGAAAAATTATGTGAATGATACGATACGGGATAAGAGGAATAATGAGATACTTGTGATGATATGATACATAGTTTTCTACATATTATGGAATAATTTATACCTTTTGTGAAACGTGATATGAATTTGGAGGGTTTATATAAATTTTGAAAGGGGTGGGTAGTGTAGGTACAAACATGACTAACACTATGCACGCACACCACACCTTTCAAACAACCCTCGCAGACAAGTGTGGCTGATTCTTCACCATTGCCGTCCCAGAGGAGTTGCTAAGATCTTGATCTTCCTTCAGGGACTTCAAAGGTAAAGGTGAGAATGTCCATTCTGCAGGAGATGTTTAACCTTCCTGTTACCAAGCTTTTCCACACCTCTATTTTACCAAGCGGGGTATTTGGACTACCCCAAAAGAGTTTTGCGTTTTAAAGTAATATTTGTTCTCAGATTTCGTTATTTCCATTGAATGGGTTTATTTAGTATTGAAAAACAGCTTTTCAGGTTATTAGAAGTATTTAAGCAGATCACAGATACAAAGCACAAAAAAAATTTATATCTTTCACTAAATTCAGTACTCAACGAACAGAAAATTAATAATCTGTGTACCTCAACAGTCACTGCAGTAAAATAACAGAAGACTTTTTTCAACTTCTCAGTCAAGTGCAGTTTTGCACTGCATGCACTTCACAGTAACAGTTTCTTGTGTATATTACAAACAGGTTTCTTGCACGTTACACAACAGAATCTTGTTTTCCGATCTTCGTTTCTCTTGCAATCTTCACATCGTTGTGGCGTCGGTAACTTGGAACACTGGGTCTGGATCACTACTGTAGGATTTGCAATACCACAAGCTTTCAGTGCATCTTGTACATCTTTATGAAGACCGTTGATATTTTTGGCTCTTTCTTCCATGTTGCCTTTGCCGAGTCCAAATACCAGTTCAGTCGTGAAGAGTTTACGTCGGCTTCGGTTATTCTTATGCCATTCATTCAAGAAATCTTTGAGTGTACAGAATATATGCATTCTGTGCTGCAATATCTATCACTTCCATGAAGATTCTTAGTGGCCACCGCCTCGTTCCTCTAACACAACTGTATTCTCTTGTCATTTTGTCCCCATTATCTACAGCACCTTTGGTTTTGTTGTAGTGCAGTACGATTTCGGGTTTGTGTTCACTTTCTTCACCACTCACTTGTCTCTAATTATGCTGAGTAGAAAGTAGTATTACTGCCTCTCTATTCTTTGGAACATAGGAAACTAAGGTCAAGTCATTTGTGAAACCAAACATTGAAAAGTGAACTTCTCCCTTTCAGTTTGGCAAGAATTCCTTCGGAATTTCTTTCTTATTGGAACGCAAGGTACCAACCAAAGTCGTGTTTCGTTTTAGTAGTTCAGCAGCCAATGGAAAACTAGTGAAAAAATTATCAGTTGTTACACCATGACCGTTATTCAGAAATGGTTCCATCAGATCCAAAACAACTCTCTGTCCTTGATTCACTTCCCGAGTATTGTCCACCATTCCTGTGTAAATTTGGATCCGTAATAAGTAAGATGTCTTCACATCAGCACAAACCCAAATTTTAATGCCGTACTTGCCAGGCTTGCTCTTCATATAAACCCTAAAATGGCAGTGTCCTTGGTACGTTGCTAATCATTCATTAATAGTCACGTATTCATAAGGATAGAAGTTCTTGCACAAGTTAGATTGAAATTTGTCAAACACTACCCTGATGGCTTATAGCTTGTCCTTGATTTCTTCAATTCTCTGTGCTCTTGTCTCTCTGTTGTCAAATCGCAAGAATTTCAGTACAGACAGAAATCGGTTTCTTGACATGGCAGCAGAAAAGAATGTCTGTCGAAAGGCAACATTACCTCCCCACAGATCATAAGTACTTGTGTGATGTCCATGAGTTCGACCAGCTCCTATTAGAATTGCTATAATACAGCGTACACTTCAGATGCATTTACATCTCTCCATGTAATTTTGTTCGAAGAATGAGCTGCATTCCACAAAGAAATTACTTGTTAGGCTTCCCTGTTTGTTTCTTATACAATGATGCTCACAATTTCCAGTGAGATAAATAATAAAAATGACTCTGTTATTGTTTTGATTGTTTTCCGTCATTCACTGGGCCAGGTGTTACGTTCAAAATGTTGCGATGTCGCCGCCGCCTATTGGTGGTTCACTACAAAATTTTAATTCACTCCTAGAAACAAACAAATCTCCAGTGTCTTCGTCGTCTTCTTTTTCATCATCATCACCATCATCATCATCATCATCATCATCATCATCACCATCATCACCATCATCACCATCATCATCATCATCATCATCCTCCTCCTCCTCCTCCTCCTCCTCTTCTTCTTCTTCTTCTTCTTCTTCTTGTTCACGTGAATGTGTAATGTCTTCTGATATTTCATCATCAGCTTCATCTGATGCTATGATATGGTCTTTGTCAAGAGGTTCCATATATTAATTCAGTTCATTATCAATGGCCCCTTCATTTCCATCGTCCCTGATATCAGAATTGTATTGAATTTCCATGATCTCTTCGCTAGAAAGTCCTTTGGACAGCCTTACTTGCAGATGAAATACTGATTCGTGTATGTCAGCTCAACTGTGAACGTCAAATTCAACTCCACAATAGTAACCAGCAACAATAACAAACATTGGGTCTATGGCAAAACTCAACAAAGAAGATCAATGACAGATATATTTCCCAAAATCTTCTTTTTCTACAAATAAGAAAGTAAGACGTTTCATACCAAGCGGGGTAGTCTCACAATCCCACCAACAAATGACTTGAATAACAATAATAAAGCCAAAAAAAATTAGACAGTCATTAATGTGAATTCAACGTCAATGATTTTAGTACAAAGTCATGAAACCACAGGCATGTGGCCCTTCAGATAACATTATTATAGGGAAAAAAATCAACCTGGGGTAGTCAGAATACCCCGCTTGGTAATGCGAGGGTTAACATCATACCTACCCCAGCTTCTCACTCAAGTACCTGCGAAGTGGGGATCCTGGGAAAGGGGCGTGGGAAGGGTTTCCTGTCTTTGGGACTATCTTATTTCTCTTCTTCGTTCTTAACAACCATTTCTACTTATTCCTTTCTTACTTCCCTTTTGAGTACCTGTCTATCTTTCCATCTGTCCATACGCATACAGTTCTATTATTGAAGTCCTCAATTTCCGTGGTTTTCTATAACCTTCAACTTATTTTCCATAAGCTGGCCGAAGAATCAGGCTACACGACTACCCGTACGCATATACACAATAAAACACAAAGACACAAACAGGAAGAGTACAGTTTAAGATAATGTGGGAACCATCGTGTTGGATGGAGAAAAGTGTGCACATAGTGATAGGTATGTGCACCTGGTTATGTGAGGTGGGGGTTCAACATCACATAAAGGTATATACAGGGATTTATTCTTATATGTAAGAGCTAAGAGTATTTATGATTATGATGACGGTATTACACTAGTATGTGTACATGAGAGACGTAGGAACATATTGTGGTCGTTATGCTACATCATATACTTAAGTGGACAGAATTGGTGTCAGTCTAACGACTGATGAATTCCAGAATGAGATTTTCACTCTGCAGCGGAGTGTGCGCTGATATGAAACTTCCTGGCAGATTAAAACCGAGTGCCCGACCGAGAATCGAACTCGGGACCTTTGCCTTTCGCGAGCAGGTGCTCTACCATCTGAGCTACCGAAGCACGACTCCCGCCTGGTACTCACAGCTTTACTTCTGCCAGTACCTCGTCTCCTACCTCCCAAACTTTACAGAAGCTCTCCTGCGAACCTTGCAGAACTAGCACTCCTGAAAGAAAGGATATTGCGGAGACATGGCTTAGCCACAGCCTAGGGGATGTTTCCCGAATGAGATTTTCACTCTGCAGCGGAGTGTGCGCTGATATGAAACTTCCTGGCAGATTAAAACTGTGTGCCCGACCGAGACTCGAAATGGGGACCTTTGCCTTTCGCGGGCAGGTGCTCTACCATCTGAGCTACCGAAGCACGACTCCCGCCTGGTACTCACAGCTTTACTTCTGCCAGTACCTCGTCTCCTACCATCCAAACCTTACAGAAGCTCTCCTGTGAACCTTGCAGAACTAGCACTCCTGAAAGAAAGGATACTGCGGAGACGAGGCTTAGCCACAGCCTAGGGGATGTTTCCAGAATGAGATTTTCACTCTGCAGCGGACTGTGCACTGATATGAAACTTCCTGGCAGATTCAAACTGTGTGCCCGACCGAGACTCGAACTCGGGACCTTTGCCTTTCGCGGGCAGGTGCTCTACCATCTTAGCTAGTGAAGCACGACTCCCACCCGGTACTCACAGCTTTACTTCTGCCAGTACCTCGTATCCTACCTTCCAAACTTTACAGAAGCTCTCCCGCGAACCTTGCAGAACTAGCACTCCTGAAAGAAAGGATACTGCGGAGACATGGCTTAGCCACAGCCTGGGGGATGTTTCCAGAACGAGATTTTCACTCTGCAGCGGAGTGTGCGCTGATATGAAACTTCCTGGCAGATTAAAAGTGTGTGCCCGACCGAGACTCGAACTCGGAACCTTTGCCATTCGCGAGCAGGTGCTCTACCATCGTAAAACATCCCCCAGGTTGTGGCTAAGCCATGTCTCCGCAGTATCCTTTCTTTCAGGAGTGCTAGTTCTGCAAGGTTCGCAGGAGAGCTTCTGTAAGGTTTGGAAGGTAGGAGACGAGGTACTGGCAGAAGTAAAGCTGTGAGTACCGGGTGGGAGTCATGCTTCGGTAGCTCAGATGGTAGAGCACCTGCCCGCGAAAGGCAAAGGTCCCGAGTTCGAGTCTCGGTCGGGCACACAGTTTTAATCTGCCAGGAAGTTTCATATCAGCGCACACTCCGCTGCAGATTGAAAATCTCATTCTGGAAACATCCCCCAGGCTGTGGCTAAGCCATGTCTCCGCAGTATCCTTTCTTTCAGAAGTGCTAGTTCTGCAAGATTCGCAGGAGAGCTTCTGTAAAGTTTGGAAGGTAGGAGACAAGGTACTGGCAGAAGTAAAGCTGTGAGTACCGGGCGGGAGTCGTGCTTCGGTAGCTCAGATGGTAGAGCACCTGCCCTCGAAAGGCAAAGGTCCCGAGTTCGAGTCTCGGTCGGGCACACAGTTTTAATCTGCCAGGAAGTTTCATATCTGCGCACACTCCGCTGCAGAGTGAAAATCTCATTCTGGAAACATCCCCCAGGCTGTGTTGAGCTCACGAAAAAGGTTTTACTTGTACGAAAACTGTTATGCGTCACAAAAATACAGTGACATTAAGTTCAAAGTATTCTCAAGTGTATGGAGTTATTTTAAAAGTATATAAAATTTCTCCAAGTAGCATCTTATCTTCAGAGAAGAAGTTGTGCAGGGCATGGCAGCTGGCTATCATGAAAAGAAGATCTGCAAAGCAACTCCAAGTAAGTTCGATAGCCATGGGGGAGTGTGAGTCTTGCATACCAGTACCATACTGCCACCCTTAATCACCGGAAACTGCCAGACTAGTTGACACTAGCCAGCAGTGTGGAATGAAACAATTCATTTCAAATAAATTGACTGCCTCTGTGGAAAAGATTAATAAAAGCCAAATCCCTTTAGTAAATCAATGAAACTAACTTCACTGTTCAGCAATGCCACCAATGCTCGAGTGCCAAAAAATGTGGAAATAAAATAAAACCATAAAACTGAAATTAATAACATATTTCAGACTTCCATAATTAAGTGAATGTATTTCAATTCACTTGATAGGTACCAGCCACAGAATTCCATTTTATTTTCATTTGAGGTGAGAGTTGTAAACAAAAAGGGAAGAGTAAAATCATTAAATGTAAACACGAGTCACCTCCCTCCCCACTACAATTCTAGACCGCTATGCACATGCACTAATCTGGCAGCTTGTTGCTACTGCCAATACAGCAGCACTTCAAGTAGCCACAGAGAGGGAGCAGGTACTGCTCGTACACGACTGAACTGCGTGTGCACGCGAGCTCGCTCACACTCATTGGGAGCAGTTTGTTATTATGAAGTATAGCATAGACTTTGTCCTAAATCATTTGACACATTTTACTGTTGGCAGACACTTGTCTGTGCACTGCGTTTTGTTGGTGTGAATGGCAGATTTCCTTTACAATTTGAGATCTTTTTATTCACTCTTTTTACTGACGCAGTATTATTCTGCAGTAGCAGACTTCAGTAAAATTATTTGTTAGAGTATCAGTTCTTACCAGTTAAAATTACAAAAATTTAACTGAAAACTAAAATGATGAAAAATTTCTGGAATTCTGAAAAATTCCCCTGTTTTTCCTGGATTTTACAGTTGTCCTGGGCTGTGCACACCCTGTTTGACACTAAGATCCAGCTGCCATTCGTCACATCAACTAGAAATTTTGTCCAAGTCATCCTGTATCACCCTACAGTGACTTATCTTTGACACCTTCCTCTATACCCCACTGGACACCTTCCTCTAGACCACAGCATAATCAGCAGACAACTGCAGATTGCTGCCCACCCTGTCTGCCACATCATTTATGTATATAGAGAATAGCATTGGCCCTATTACACTTAACTGGAGCATTCCTGACATTACTCCTGTCTCTGACGAACACTCCCTGTTGGAGACAACGTACTGGGTTCAATTACATATCTCGGAGCCTATTCTGTATGCACATATAGTCTGCAGTGGGGTGATGTGTCGAATGCTTTTCAGAGATCTGGAAATACTGAACCTGCTCGAAGATCCATAGTTCACTGTATATCACGTGAGAAAAGAACAAGCTGGGTTTCACACGAATGATGCTTTCTAAAGCCGTGCTGATTTGTGCATATGAGCTTTCCGATCTCTAGGAAATTTATGTATTTGAACTCAGAATATGCCCTATAATTCTGCAGCAAGCCAATGTTAAGTATATTGATCCGTTCTTCTACCCTACTAATATAAAAAAGTCACCTGCACTTTTTTTCCAGTCACTTGGCACTTTGTGCTGGTCAAGAGATTCGTGATAAAAGTAAACTTAGTAAATGGCCAACGAAGTGGAGTATTTATAAAACTGAATTGGGATTCAATCCAGACCGTGTGACTTATTTGTTTTCAACTCTAAGTTGTTTCTGTTCAAATGTTCAAAAGCGTGTGAAATCTTATGGGACTTAACTGCTAAGGTCATCAGTCCCTAAGCTTACACACTACTTAACCTAAATTATCCTAAGGACAAACACACACACACCCATGCCCGAGGGAGGACTCGAACCTCCGTCGGGACCAGCCGCACAGTCCATGACTGCAGCGCCTTAGATCGCTCGGCTAATCCCGCGCGGCTAAGTTGTTTCTGTATGCCAGGAATGCTTATTACTATGTCATACATACAGGACTATGTGTGATGGTCAAACAATGGTAAGTTTGTACGATTCTCCTGTGTGAATGATTTCTTAATCGTGGAATCTGAAACTTGGGCCTTCCTTTTGCTATCTTCTACTGCCAAACCAGACTGGTCGACAAGTGACTGGATGGAAGCTTTATACCCACTTAGTAATCATATGTATGACCAGAATTTTTTCGAGTTCTCTGCCAGATCTATATCCAAGGTATGATGGTGGTGGCTGTTGTATTCTTCGTGTATAGATCTTTCCACAGACACACAAACCGCTACTAATTTTTGCCTCTCAACATGAATTTTGTTATTAAACCGCTGTGGATCTTTTCTGTCCTTAATCCACTTACTAGACACATATGTGTCCAGAGCACAATTCACAATCATTTTAAACTTTGCCCATAATTCCTTCACGGCCATCATTCTGGAACTAAATGAATGCAGTTCGTCGACTAAGTGAGATGCTAACAATTTCTTATCTGCTCTTTTTAGCAGAAACACTCTCCTAGCCCTCTTGACTGATTTACTAACTTTCATAACCATAGTCGCTATGATATCGTGACCACTAATCCCCTCTATACTGACGCCATAAATAATGTCCGGCCTGTTTGTAGTTTCGATGTAAGATACTTCCACTGCATGAGGGCTACCGACAGAAGTTTTCAGAAAAGGTAATCAAAAGCAGTTCACAAGACTGACTGACTGTAACCCTTGCAATGAATCCATACACGTCCAAGTCTATACTCGTTAGGTTAAAGTCACTACCAATTAGTATTAAAAGGTCTGGGTATTGGTGCACAACTGACTGTTGACTTGCTTTGAATGGCCCTATGACTGTCACAGAGGAATTTGGTGGTCAGTAAAACCATCCAACAATTAACTCGGTTTCTCCTAAACCTGTAACGTGTGACCAGATAACTTCAATATGACAGTCAATTTCAACTTCAGAATGTTTTTGTCGACTGCAATGAACACTCCCCCCACCTACAGCATTTAATCAGTCTTTCCGGTAAACATTTCAAGACTCGCTAAATATATCAGAGATTTTTGCTTCAATTTTGAGCCAGCTCTCAGTCCCAAGAATAATTTGAGATAGAGAACTGTCCTGGACAGCAGTAAATTCAGGAACTTTGTTACAAATACTTCGACAATTTACTGATGAAATTTTAGTCGAACAGTCTTTACCCTGTACATGGTCTGATTTTCCTACACATGTATCGTCTGGTAAGTGCCCGAGAGAGTACTTCAAACTGCCACCTGAACTTAAAAAACCACCACCACCACCACCACCACCACCGCCACCATGCGCACTGCAGAAATACTCTGCTACCTCTGTGTAGTTTTTAAGTCAGCAGGCTCCATGTCAAAAAATGCTCAAAGCAAGAGATCGGCATTACTGGAACATAAGGACATTGCTCGATGGTGATCTCAACTGCTCATACAGGTGAAATCCATTAAGCGCGCGCACACACATGCACGTACATCGTACAAATTAATGTACTCCCTTGCATTTTTTTTGTCTGTGAAAGCTAATCTTGTGGTGTCACCGCCAGACACCACACTTGCTAGGTGGTAGCCTTTAAATCGGCCGCGGTCCGCTAGTATACGTCGGATCCGCGTGTCGCCACTGTCAGTGATTGCAGACCGAGCGCCACCACACGGCAGGTCTAGAGAGACTTCCTAGCACTCGCCCCAGTTGTACAGACGACTTTGCTAGCGATGCTACACTGACAACTACGCTCTCATTTGCCGAGACGATAGTTAGCATAGCCTTCAGCTATGTCATTTGCTATGACCTAGCAAGGCGCCATAGCATTTTATATTTATCTTGTGAAGCATGTACAGTCAAGAGAGATGTTCACCAATTGTGGATTAAAGTTAAGTATTCTACCAGTTACCTCCTTTTTTACTAGACTCAATTCCTATAACTGTTCCAGACCTCACGCCAGCCTGCGTGAGCTTAAACGCGTGCCTTTCGGCATCCTCGCATAGTGACTTGGCTGTCTTGCCAAGTCACAACAAATCTTATGAACCATTGTCAGGTTTTTGATGTTTCCGGTAGCATATACGCAGATTAGTGACGAATGTTTGTGGGCAGTGGAGACAGGAGCAAGGCCGACTGACAGCAGTGCCGGGCTGGCGTGAGCTAGTGACTTTCTAAACAATCTACAATACAGGATGTACTGAAGCACAAACTGATAAGAACAGATTTGTTGGTACGAGTTAATGTTTAAGGGTAGTGAAGGTAAATGTGCGGAAAGATCAAACAGAAAATGTAGCTCATAGTGGAATCAAGCAGGCCAGGCAGTGCAGTATATCGTCGCCACGGGATGTCACTCTGAACATGAATGAAATATAGAGCAGATAACAGTCTCGTCTGCACTCCTCAAATTGTATTAAGTTATACAAAAGCGACCGTCGACCACAACGGCAACCGTTTACTCACACTCCCCAAATTGTACATCAAATATTTAGGAACAAATTAGGCATAAGAAATAAAGTGCACAGTGGAAGACAAAACATGGATTCAATTGTCACATATTACTGTGTGTGTAAATGCTCAGAAAGTGAAAAGTCTGATGCTACTCGGTGTTTAATTAGACAAGGTAACGGCATACAGACACCGTGTGTGACGGCACTCCACCTGTGAGAATAGCAGAGGGTATGCTGTTACTACTGCCCTCCCCTCTCCGCCTGTGGACAGTGTTCACCTCGCTCTGCCAGGTAACCACCTCGAGGTCAGCTTTTCTGTCTCCTCATAATTTAAGTTCTCAAAACTGAATTTTTATTACGATACCATCAAATGTCACATAAAATACTTAATAACCCATTATACAACTACACAAGTACATTGAACGATAAATAAATGAAGCACACTGAAGATCGGCGAATGTCAGTTTCACTCCATATGTGTGCACAATGTCACTATCTACATAAGTGACCCAAGTTGCAATTCTCTGTGACAGGTAGGACATCCGCCGGAGTTCATCAGTGTCGTTCACGCTCCGTGTTGTTCCTGTGCCCACACGGTATACGAGGTGTGAGAATAGTATCAGATGTCGAGTGACCACTGCAAACAACACAGAGGTACCGTGTACTCGCAGAAGAAGGTGGTATCGGCACCTAACAGAGTTCGGAAGTTTTTGTGCATCCTTCCTTTTAGCAGGAGGTCTCTGGGACAACGGCCATTTACTATTGTGACAAAAAATAAAACCACCTACTGCCGTCCTTGTGATTTTATTTTATTTTGTCGCTACCAGTTTCAACGCTTCATTGCGTTATCTTCAGGCTGTTTTTGCAGTGGTACAGGTTTATATGATCTCCATGCATAACCCATTAGTTGCCAGCATTACTGGATACGCAGATAATGTGTCAGCACTCCAACCGTCAACTGCCAAATCATACGGACAGATATATGTTGTTTTTTTTTTTTTTTTTTTTTTTTTGGTCACGAGAGTTTGAAAGTGCCCTCGTCCTATGTCTCCGTTTTGTCGTATCCACATCTGTAGAGCAATCAGTCGTAACAATGGGTGGGAATACTCTCCGTCAAAGTTACCGTTCACTGTGTCTCTACGCTGCAAACGGGGATTGCCGTACCGTGTGCCGACACTTGGCATCTGCACCTCTGACCTAAAAATGAGAAGTAGACTCCCTGCAACATTCTGTGTCATCCCACACTGTTTGTCAGAGACTAGCAGTGGCAGGGCTAGGGAATTACTGCCCCACATGCAGTCCGTCACTGACACTGACTGCAAAAGGCCGCATCCGGAGCAGTGCCGCGCCCTGGAATCGTGGACTGTAGGCGAGTGGCGGTGCACTGCGTCCGGTGGCAAATCGTGGTTCTGCAGTACCTCAAACAGACTGCCGTCAATGAGTACAGTGGTGACCTGACAAGAGGTTCAATTCTTCCGACACTTCGAAGAGACATGGCAAAATTCTCAGCTCGACAGTTTCGGGAGCACTCGGATACGGACTACGGGCCACGGCCGGTAGTGATCGAGAGAATGTCTCGGGCCGTAATGTTAAGTTACAGAGGTCGTGGACCCTATACCTCCAGCGGAAAAGTATTGCCAGGTCACTTTTTGACGATACGATGCTCGTCTGACTGTAGTATAAATATCTATGAACTGGCCGCATAATGTCGAGATACTCCTGTGGCCGGCAAGATCCCCAGATCTGTCCCCTGATACGACACGTGTGAGAAGAGCTCAAAATGTTGACTCTGTCCCAATGCCAGTGTACGGAATATCGAGGACCAACCGCGATAGTCTGGGCCGCGTTGCCATCTCCGTGTCAGCCTGCCTGGTCAAATCGGTGCTCGTGTCCCGGCCAGGAGGGCTGCGACACTGTAATGGTGAGTGGGCTTGTACTGACGAGTTTTTTGTAAATCTGACTCCACTTTTTAATGACTGAAATAACATCACGTACCGTCGTGTACTTTTGTTTCATTTCCCCCTGCATCCTGGGTACTTCACTTTTTTTGTCAAACAGTATATTTACAATGTTTACCGATGTCACAATGACATAAAACACACACACACACACACACACACACACACACAAAAACACACACACACACACACACACACACACACACACACACACACAAAACTGTTATAAAATAAAAGATAAATTACTTACTGAGGAATCGCTGCTCTTTTCATCCCTCTTGCAAGAATCGTGACCGTTGCTTGATTTTTCGGAAGGAAGTGCACTCGATAAAATGTCTGCAAGACTCATCCCGGAATCCACTCGAGCGACGAGATCTCTTGCTAAACTCATTTCCTCTGTTATGGAAAATAAAATATTAATAATTACTGAACAATGAAAACGCGTTGGCACATCGTCAAAACGTACCCAGAATGTTTAAATGCAACAGTGTTTGAGGGTACAAAATTCAAGTTTATTTAATTCGGAAATTTTCTCAAACTTCAGATGTGCAATTTTTCTGTACCCTCGCTATCTACAAAAGAGCAAACACATATACCATTAATTTTATTGTGATATTAATAATAGTTAAAAGGAACAATGAAGTCTTCTTTATAGGTAAATGATATCTTATACACGTTCAAATATTTGTTTCGAATTGTGATTATACATATCTAATATTCCTAAGGCGACACACAGCAAACCGAGTTCGACAGCAGACACCCCTACATCGCAGCAGGTGCCGTGCGGTGCTACTGACGCAGTACGGAGTGCCGAGGAGGACCCGAGTATGCCATCCCCACGTGATTCCATGAATGTATGACACACCAATATAAATGAAGGACAGAGAATAATTTATGTTAGGCTGTCAGTTCAGAATGAGCTTAGCTATTACTAAAATCAGATTTCTATACTTATTTAGGTAGTTAAGGTTCATCATTATTTACAAATGGCAGAAGTTACTCGATGCAGATAATGACAGATAATAAGGGAACACTAATTAGTTATAATTAAAGGAGATTTTTACAATCAAAAATAGTGATAACCAAAGCTGAAAGCTGCAGTAATCGCAGAAACGCGATGACGAAATACGTCCTGATTCGACAAATATTACACAGTTGCTGGTTTCAAAAATTCGAGGAGGAGAAGAGATATATCATTATTTACATTCTGACTCAAGAACTACATTTTTTACACAGGTGCACTGGTGAACAAGATCGAATCTGCACAAAGCTGGAGGGGAAAAGAATTCAAATTGTCTTTGCCCATGAAAGCTACAGTATGGCATTTAGGGCTCAGCAACTTTGCGATATAAAATAAAATGAAGACTTCTGTGATCATTTTTATTTTTGTCATAAAACTGAAGACTGGACTAGACAATACGGATAAGTTATTGTCAAACATTTCCTTTCTAAACCGAGTTAACAGAATATTTAGAAGTGATATTGAGGTACCCTGATACAGTGGTTTGCGAATCAGTGTGCGTAATATTTACTATGAGAAGGAATTGACATCAATCGGAAGTCAGACTCGACAATTAAGAGATGCACCAAGAAAGCTGTCAAATGCTTCAAAATTTGAACCTCTTCCCCAGGTGCTAAATTTAGGAGATGGGAGACACCATGTGTATGTATGTTTTTCTAAATCTGAGTAAGGACGTAATTCAATTGCTTAGTAAGTACTTCGTTCAATTGCTTATTCAAGTTTTTTTATGTGCGTGGCTGCCTGCCTGCCCATCAATAGCTCCTCTACATGCTAAGTAGTAATTTATTCTAATTAATATTGTTGATACATCACAAAAGTAAACGCCTCCACTTATTTAAGCACAGCATGAAATTTGAAGTTATCTCTTTGCCTACTTTTCGAGAAACAGCAATAACAATGCAACAAATTTTGAAAGAAAAGAATTCACAAAATTCATTAATACTTAAGTTCTGAGGTCACACAAATAGAAGTGTCTCAGAAGGTAGCATAGCTTAATATACAGCACTATTTTATAGGATTAGCAAAAAATTCCGATGTAAATATTATTGTTAAGATTACACAGACTGAAAATTCCTCGATCGTCTGACTAAGAATGAACAAAACAAGACTGGAAATATCACACAATCGGTATATACAATTTTAACAGAGAAGCTGATGTGGAATGTATTGTATCAAATTTACACACTAGTTGTGTAAAACCCCATGAAAAGTACAAACAATAGTTGGTATGTGCTCCCCCGCCCCCTACCGGCACATATACGTGCACGTGGAAGGAATAAAAAGAGTGGAGGGCAGGAAGAGAGGGAGCGGGGTGGGGTGGGGGAGTTCCCCTTGGCTCTATAGCCCAGTCACACTCATGTGCTGTGAAGAAGAAAGCAGGTTGAAAATCTGAGCTAAACTGTAAAAGAAAAATCAGTTTAACCTGAAATACTTTAAAACTGATTGCTTTGTTTATGGCAAATATGGGAATTTTGCAACCAGACAATTACATAGTAATCAAACTGCTCCTGTCATATGGCAATTTACTGTCACGACTGGTATCAACTACCGAGCAGTCATGTTCGCATGCACAAAAGCGCAGCTGCAAGTAATGCACGAGCAGTATGAGGCTGAGCATTGTCATGTTGCAAAATGACAACTGTTGTCAGAAGTCCACATCACTTTGATCTTATTGCAGGCCAAAGCTGATTTTTTTCTCGCATACTGAAATACCTTACACTTGTGATAGTGTTTTCCCTGGTCATGTAGTATTCTAAAGTAATGTCTTGTTCATTACAAAAACAGAATCAGCAAAACCTTCCCTGCAGGTGGGAGCATCCAGAACATCTTGGGTTCTGATCATGAGAAATGTTGCCATTCCTTGCTTGCTTTCTTCATTCTGAGTTGCTGGTAGTAATCCAGTTTTGTCTCCTGTAATGATTCCCATAAAGAAGACATCACATTCTACTTTGATATGCCGCGAAAGTTCTTCACAGATTTTGATGTGTCACTCTCAGTTCTGGAGTGAGCTGCCTTGGCATCCAATTTGCAGAAATTTTGTAAAAGTTAAACACTTCACAAAAGATGCGATGTGCTGAGCCATGACTTATGTTTAGGTCTGTGGCTATTTCATCCACCAATGGGTGGCGAATTCCTATCTCAATGACTTCAACTGCTGCAGTAGACTCTGGTATCACAACATGGTATGCCTCACCTGTGCACTGAGTCTCTGTCATAGCAGTCATGCCGTTTCTGAACTTACTACTCGACTCAGGTACTTGCTGCATTGATAGTGATGCATCATCACTCTGGACCACCATTTTCCAATGGATTTAAATAGGTTTCATACATTTACCAAAAGAAAATAGACTGCTACTCTTCCTTGGCACACGTTGTAAGTGGGGCGGCCATTTAGAATTGGTACTGGGGGCGCATTTCATTTGTCTGTAGTATGCGGCCACCAGCGGGGCATCCCTTACGTCACTGGGAACAGTACTGCCAACTTGCACAACAATAGCACGAAATGTCTATTTTTAATTATACTATTAAGGTTTTCATTTGACTCCCCCTCATAGCAGATTCTAAATCAAATAATGGTTTTCAAATGTATTAATTGAAAATGCAGTATCTCCAGTAGCCACTATCAGTCTGCGTGGCATGAAATGGCCGTTCCATGTCAAATTGCCTAATTCTGGAACATTTTACATCTCGATCCTCACAGATTTTGATGAAATATTGTGATACGATTCATACATGTCCCCACCAAGTTAGATCTGTTATGTCTTGGGCAATATTTTGTTGAATGAAATGAAATTTGGCTATCTTGTACAATTGTGTGTGTTCTCTTAAGAATAATAATGACAAGAATATTACAAGCCATATTCACCCAGAAAATTTTGGACAAATTCACCTGAAAAAATTGCAAAGATTCACTTCTTCTATCCCAGGGAATAGAGGCATGACAAACGTGAAACTTGGCATATAGCAACCTAACAGCACAAGGTTCTCGAATACAAAGTTTCATTTATGTACCACTTTTCAATACTGAATAAATGAAGTGCAAAGTTGAAGACTTTATAAAAAGATCCGAAATATGGTATATTCAACCAGATTTTGCAAAAACTATATCCTCGAAAACTTTCCAAACTGAGCTCATTAATGGCCAAAAGAAATGTATTTCATTATACAATGTGAGCTAACAATGCTGGATAATTTGAATCAAAGACGAGCACGAAAACTGCAGCATGAAAAAATGTAAACTTCTGATTCTTGTATCTCATTGAGTAAATGCATGCTGAACCAAAATTTCTTACGCAATAGATCAGTAGCATAAGTATATGCTAAGTTTCATTTACCTACTATTTTTCAATAGTCTACAAATTCATCGAAAATGTGATGGTTTTTGTTAATAAGTTAAAAAATAGGGAATATTCAATACTTCTTTTACAAATACTGTTCTTTACTAAAGTTTCAAAACTAATCTTATTTGAAGCAATGTGTTTTAAGCTCCCCGGGAACAGTGGGTTTAATTTTCAACATGGGCTAACAATATTACATAAGTTGAGACTAACTAGTCGGAAAAGTCACACTGCAAATATAGTCTTAACTTTGGCTCATATCTCGCCGATTAAAAGCACGATGAACATGAAACTTCCGACAACAATAACAGAAGTTTTTCTAATATAAAATATTATTAGAGACTGCTTTCAAAATTTCCACAAAATCAGTTCAAACTTTACTTTTTTAGTAAAAATTACAGAAATAGACCACATTTGATTTGCTTTTAGAACATCTGTTTGCCATAATTGATTTCAAACTAATCACAGTTAAGAGCATGTTTTCACATATTCAGAAAATCACCTTCAACTTTCCAATTTGAGCTAACAATACCTGCAATACCTGCAAATGATAGAGAAACCTCGTTCCTTATCACACTTACCAACTTCATCCTCACCCATAATTACTTCACTTTTGAAGGCCAGACCTACAAACAAATCAGGGGAACGGCCATGGGAACCAGGATGGCTCCCTCCTATGCCAACCTCTTCATGGGCCGCATGGAGGAGGCTTTCCTGAAGACCCAACAGCTGCTTCCCCTGGCCTGGTATAGGTTTATAGATGACATCTTTGTGGTCTGGACTCATGGTGAAGAAACACTCCTTAATTTCCTCCATAACCTCAACTCCTTTTCGAATCTGAATTTCACCTGGTCCTTCTCCAAAACCCAAGCCACCTTCCTGGATGTTGACCTTCATCTTGTTGAAGCTCACATCCACACCTCTGTCCATATCAAACCCACAAACAAACAACAGTACCTTCACTTTGATAGCTGCCATCCTTTCCACATCAAACGCTCCCTTCCCTACAGCCTAGGTATTCGTGGCAAACGTATCTGCTCCAGTGACGAATCCCTCAACAACTACACCAATAACCTGACCAGTGCTTTCCTCTCCCGCAACTATCCCGCAGACCTTGTCCACAAACAGATTTCCCGAGCAATACATTCCTCCCCGTCCAACAACAATGTTCCTACCCCCAGACCACACAGAAGCATCCCCCTTGTCACCCAATATTATCCTGGCCTCGAAAACATCAACAAATTACTCCGCCAGGGATATGACTTTCTCAAGTCAACCCCTGAAATGAGATCATCCCTTGACAAAATTCTCCCCACACCACCCAGAGTTGCCTTTCGTCGCCCCCCTAACCTCCGTAACATCCTTGTTAAACCCTACAATATTCCCAGACTACCTTCTCTACCCAGCGGTTCCTACCCCTGTAACCGACCCCGCTGCAAAACCTGCCCCATGCATCCGCCCACAACCACCTACTCCAGCCCCGCTCCTGGTAAAACATACACAATTCAAGGCAGGGCTACGTGTGAAACTACACATGTCATTTATCAACTGACGTGCCTGCACTGCACAGCCTTTTACATCGGCATGACAACAACCAAACTGGCTGAGCGAATGAACGGACACAGACGAACTGTCCGCCTAGGAGATGCCCAATATCCAGTAGCGGAGCATGCCCTCCAGCATAATTCTAGGGACCTAGGAACCTGCTACACCGTATGTGCCATTTGGCTTCTCCCACCCAACACCAGTCCCTCTGAACTGCGGAGATGGGAACTTGCACTCCAACACATCCTTTCATCCCGCCATCCCCCTGGACTGAACCTACGTTAAACAACCTCACTCCCATTCACTCTTCAGTCTTCTCCTCTTTCCCTTTCCTCTTTAGCCATTCACGCATCTTTTCATCCTACATAGTTGTGTTTATCTTTATACTTTACTTCTGTATGCATCCTCTTTGGTTTGAAGCTGGCACAGTACTTACAGTAGAATATCTTTGGCTTCCCTCTGACAACCATGCCTCCATCCTTGCTACCCTCCCTGTTTACCTTTCCCTGTTGCTTCATAACCTGGGTTGTGAGTAACTGAATCCACTTTCCCTTCTTCCCTTTTTTCCCCCTCTCTCCTCCCTGATGAAGGAACAAAGTTCCGAAAGCTAGGAATGTAAATTTTCAGTTCTGTTTTATGTGTATCTATCGGCTGTACTGAGCTGAGGTAAGTACTGGCCAGCCCCTCTATCTCTTTGTTAGTATTTGAAAGAACATTTGAACCAACGAGTGTTACTTCAAACACTTTCCAAGAATATTCGTACCTTTTGGACCAAGTATAGGCATGAAGATGAGCAGAACAAGGAACCAGCAAAACCCGAAATTTGTTATGTATGCGACAGGCATGAAAACAACAGAACAAAAAAAAGATGACGACAACAACAACAACATGTAAGGAACAAAGAATATTGGCAACTTATAAATCACAATGACAGTAATAGACAAGTGTGAAGAAATAAATAAAAAAATATTTTTAAACAGCTATGAAATGTTATGTTTTGTCAATTAAAACATAGCTAGTGATTACATAAAGATTATTTTTCCTACAGTTAAAAATGTTAATACTAACTGGGGTGTACAAACTGCAAGGCACCCACTCTAAGTTTGAAATTCATTCCCATCAAAAGGTTAAGAACCTGGATGAATAAACCCACCCTTGTCTGGAACTGCACAGCTACTGAGTGGCCCTAATGGCCAAGGAGGCTAGTCTGTTCATGTTCTTGAACTGGTAGCGACAATGTCACCACGGACCAATGCAATCCACTGAGATATTACTTGTTGATTTAAAAATGAAAACCACATGCAATGAAACATGGACAATAGACTGCTGCATTATAGCCTGTGGCCATGGTACATTCCCTCATATTTGTCAGTCACTTTCACTTTCAGGTATTGTTAGTGCACACTGGAAATTGAAACGGAAGTTTCTGAATGCTTGAAAATATACCTTTCCAAATGTTGTTAGTATGGAATCAATTATGGACAGCAGATGCTCTACAAGCTATGCAATGTGATCTGTTTTCATAGTTTGTAAGAAAAAATCAAGTTTGCTCCGATTTTGTAGAAACTGAGAAAGCAGTATGTGAATGATATTTTTTTTAGAAAACTTCATGTTACTAATTTGTTGCGTCCAAAGTTTCATGTTTATTGTGCCTTTAATCAACGAGATACAAGATCTCAAAGTTAAACCTTTATTCACAGTGCAGTTTTTCTGGATAGCCCTGGTGGGGCTTAAAACACATCCTTTTGAATGAGACTGCTTTGTAGCTTTACTAGAAAATTGTATTTGTAAAAGAAGTGTTAGTGTACCCTAATTTCACAATAATTGTCATTTTTGATGAATTTGTAGATTATTGAAAAATATTAGGTGAATGAAATTTTATATCTAACATCCTTATGGTAATGATCTATTGCATATAAAGTTTCATGTTCAGCATGCATTTACTCTATGAGAACTGTGATTTTTTTTCATAATGTGATTTTTTCCGCCCAATTTTGATTCAAATTATCTAGCATTGTTAACCCATGTTGGATAATCAAATGTACATTTTTTGCCAGTTAAAGTCATGGTCTTTCTAATGAGCCCAGATAGAAAAGTTTTATAGAACAGTCTTTTCTGCAAAATAATTTTAGGATCTTTTTACAAAATCTTCAACTTTGGACTTCATTTATTTAGTACTGGACAGAGGCACATTTATATTTGAGAAGAATGCTTTTTAGGTTACTACATGCCAAGTTCCCATTTGTCATACCATTAGTACCTGACATATAAGAAACAAAACTGAAATTTTTTTGGACACCAATTCTTTTAGGTGAATTTGTCTAACATTTTATGGCTGAAGATGGCTCATAAAATTATTTTTGTTATTATTTTCGAGATAATACATGAAGTTGTACAAGATGGCCAACATTCACTTCTTTCAACAAAATATTGCCCAAGCTGCCAGAAATTCCCGTTCACTCTTGTCAAAGTCGTGTATGGACTTCAGCAAGTGATTATACCATAGCCAGTATTACTTCGATGAACATGATACTTGACCAATGTTTATTGGGTGCAAATGCGAATGTTCATATAAAATTACCCAAAAGCAAAGTGTGTAAGTGGGTAATACCACCAATCATATCTCAGCATGAGTTGTTACAAAAACAAGACTTACACGACAAAAACACAAAGACATGTTAAAATCCAAAGAATGAGGTGCCCAAACATATACTTACGTTCAACATGTGCGAATGCACAAAAGACACCACGAGGGCAGTACCCGGCAGTTTGAACGTCATTACATTTTGTCGACTTGTAAATCTCAGGGTGAAATTGTTGCTCAGTGCGTGTATGACAGTATGCACACTGATCACCGTTGTCACAATTGCTTGGTTCACCCCATTCGTCACCGTGTTTGACACTCGGACAAGGTGTCGATCTGAAACGAAACAGATACCGAGCAAGATGTTATTTCTATTAATTATCTATTTCAAATAGTCTATGTGTCACTTAGACTGGGGTTGGAGTTAAGAGCCACTAGGTAGCACCATTCAGGTATAAATCTTTAGCCCCACATCCTGTCGACATCGGTAATTTAATATTTATAAGTTCTGGGAAATCCTGTGACTTTCTTGTCACCAAAATTCTGTACTATTTTAAATACTTCAACTGCCTGTAAAATAAAATATAGGAGTATTGACCCTTCAATGGGAAGTTAAGCTATACAATGTATAGAATCATATAATTCCCCCCCCCCCCCCTCTCATTCTTTTCTAATAATTTTGTACCCTAGAGAATATTGGCATACAAACAAACAAGGAGAGATATGCTCTTCAATCGATTAATCTTCTGTTTGTCTCTATAAGCAATAACAGGCGGACATATTACGAGTTCCGCCGAGCAAAAAAAAAAAAAAAAAACAACAACCTTACCAATTTCTTTCAAAATTTCTTTTTTAATTATTTAAGCAGCAATTTTTTAATCAGTTTCCATTATATATTTTACTTTATGCACCCCCTCCCCCTCCCCCCTCCTCCTCCTCTGTTCTCAGAGACACTATTCCACAAACCACTATGTTCATGCAATAAAGTTTTAGTTTTAAGTGTTGGGTTTCAGTGGCAACTCCTCTCTCCAATTCAACATAAAAATCTACTGACTATATGACACAGTTTTATAGTGACATCAGGCACTTCAGAACTTCAACAATGCCAGACACTTATGGTCTATCCAGTCTAAAGAGGCATGGATACAAAACTACCAATGAGTCACCTCCAATTTATATAAAAGCACTGTGATACAAAGAAGCAATTGGATGCACTTTTAACATTTTAAATTGTTATCAAGGCAACTCAAAGTATTCAAGTGCACCTGTAAGTCAACTACACATCAGGCATCCATTGGTATTTTTGGAGTGGCTCACTGTGGTAAAGCATATCAGTTTGGGGAAAGTGACATGTGTGTCATCACCTACCTGATGGATGAATGATGGTCGTGACATTTGCAGAATTTATTTTACTACTTAAGTGATTTAGATTCACATAGTGTTCGTAAGTTTATTTCATATTTTTGCAGGTACACGTGTCTGGATGGATGCAGCACATCTGTGAGGCAGGACAATGTTTGCAACTCGTCTATTCTTTGTGGTGCCTGGCAGTTTGGCAGTTTACTCCACCCTATGTTCCCCAGGCTCGGACATGTACAGTGCCCCATGGAATATGAGTACCATGATAATATGTCAAAAACAAAAGAGGAAACTAGAAGATATATTTTATCTGTAACATGAGCTAAAAAAGTTGTTATTCATGTCAAACAGTACATGTGTAATGTCACAGTTTATGAAGGTTACCATCTGGTAAAGGGGAGATCAATATAATCAGATTTCTAAGGACACGCTTTTTATTACTGTTAGAAAGTTGAGGTAAGAGAAGAAAGGTTCGCAGCTGCCAATGCAGAAGAAGATGCAGAGAAGACAAAGTTCACGTACGAAGAAAAAACAGGGTTTAACTGTATGGCTAACTTAGAAGTTGCAACACAGTATTTAAAAGTAACAGCGATCATAAATTTTATCAATCATACACAAATTATAAATTTTATCAAACATAAACACTTTTCACAGATCACAGAATACTTTGAGGTCAGAATCTGACATAATGGTTAAGAACAATGAGGATCAGCACACTAGCAGGATGAAATTTCTGATAGAGATAATGAGCTACTGGTAAAGCTAACAGGAAATCCTCCTGACAAAAGAACAAATGAGTCCAGTGTAACTGAGGGACACTGGAACTTAGCTCATTCTTCATATGATTCCGTGAACTAATTTACCTCCTCTTTCACATGACACTACAGCTAATTCAGGTTGCTTGATTAATTATTATATCATTAGGTTGAACCCATGTAAGTAATTTCACATTTCGAACTCTGAAAAGTAATTTTCAATAATATGTCAAAATACTTGTCGATATTACATCCATCCATTGTTAGGAACATGTACAATCAATCTGTTTCTTTATAATTAGAACTATTCAGTTCCAAACAACAAAATAATGTAAGCGACACCAAAAAATAACATACGTACAGTATCTTTGAAACAAGAAACATGTTAGGAAGATTTGGAATGGAGTAATTCATGTGCAATTAACTAAAATGTAATCAACACTGTTTATGCAGTGCATTTCAAAGATATTTCCTTAGAAACAGAAGAATTGTGGTTGATTTGGTACCACATTCAATGTATTTCACTTGTAGCTACTGGATGATGATATTTTTTTGCAATTGCTGATAATTTTTCTAATTATAATTGGCAAATTTGCTGTATGTAACAATGTACAAATTGCTATAATGAGAGTGTGAGGGGGAGGAGAAGAATATCAATCACTTCTGTCACCACACCAGAGAATGTTATCACTCGATGCCACACAAAATCTGGGCGGGGAACTAAAAACGTGTAACGGTCAGAGTCTGACAACAAAACATTGAACCCACCAGCAATAGTCACTCTGAACTCCAGCACACGACTGTGTCGTATCTTTGTGTGAGGCCAATCAAGAAGATTGGTTGCTTGATTTGGGAGAGGGGACCAAAGAGCAAGGTCGTCGGTCTCATCGGATTACAGAAGGACGGGGAAGGAAGTCAGCCGTGACCTTTCAAAGAAACCATCCCAGCACTTGCCTAAAACGATTAAGGGAAATCGCAGAAAACCTAAATCAAGATGGCTGGACGCGAGTTTGAACCGTCGTCCTCCCAAATGTGAGTCCAGTGTGCTAATCACTGTGCCACCTCTCTTGGTCCAATTAAGAAGGCTGTCACATTTCGTCCTTTCTGACTACAATCTGATTTTGTAAAGATTTTGCAGAACTCCCATCACTAGTTATTTTCCTTCTGTGGCTTGTTTGGCATAATATCTTTTCTTTACAACAGTCTTACATCATATCTGTCGAATATTTAGGGCTCTTGATAGTTTGTGCAGTTAATAGCCACAATAACCGATTTGTACTAGTTACGAGTTAGATGATGAACTATGTTCAGATTTGATCATAACAACATCACTATTCTCATGTAGGGATGTATTTGTTTGTTAATATGTGCACATGCAGCTCTTTCGTATGGCTTAATGATTATCATATCCTCTTTGGTAAAATATTCTGGAGTTGAAATAATTCCCCATTTGAATCTCCAGGTGGAACTACTCAGAAGTAGTTGTTTTGTAGAGGAACAAACCTGCTGTCCTATGGGCTCTAACAGAGAATGCTGTATCCCTCAATCAAGGTGGCACATTAGAGAATTTAAGGAGAGAGATGGATAGACTTAAGCTAGATATAGTGAGGAATAGTCAAGTGCTGTTGTGGCAGGAAGAACAGTGCTCTTGGTCCAATCAGTACAGTGTTATTAACACAAAATGAAATAGGATGAGTAGGTCTAACAATGAATACGAATGCAGGAGAGTAGATAAGCTTCTATAAACAGCATAACGAATACATCATTACAATGAAAACAGATATTATGAAGATAGATACGAAGATAACATCCACCACAGTAGTACAAGTTTAAACACCAACAAGCTCTGCAGATGAAGAGACCGGAAGAATGTGCGATGAGATAAATAAAATTATTCAACTGTTGTAATTGTGACAGAGAGTGAAGTTTGGTAGCAGGAAAGGAATAAATAGGAAAATTTTAGGAGAACATGGACAGGGGCAAGGGGAGAGGGAGATGGAGAGGGTACAGCAACAAAAGAGGTAGACCCTAGTGGAATTTTGCACAGAGCACAATTTAATCATTTTACATGGTCTATGAATAACAAAATAAATTTGCATGCATGGAAGAGAACAGCAGAAAGTGGAAGGTTTCAGACATATTGCACAATGGTAAGACAGAGATGCTGAAACCAGATTTTAAATTTTAAGATATTTGCAGGGGGCAGATGTGGACTTCGTCTGTATGTTGATTATGAACTGCAGATTAAAACTGAAGGAATTGCAGAGAAATATGAAATTAAGGAAATGGGACCTGGATAAAAAGAAAGTATGAGAATTTGATCAGAGTTTCAAACAGAGTGTTAGGCAATGATTGATTGAAACACGGGAACGGAAACAACAGAAGATGAATGGGTAGCTTTGACGAATGAAACACTGAAGGCAACTGAGAATGAAATAGGCAAAAAGACAAGTTCTAGTAGAAATCTGTGGATAACGCAATAGATACTGAATTTAACTATGGTACGAGAAATTTGGAAATGGAATTAAAGTTCAGGGATAAAAACAAAAACTTTGAAGTTTTCCTATGATGAAATTCTATTGGACATGACAAAGGATTTGGAAGAAATCACTTGAATGGAACGGAAGTCACCTCGATAGAAGGTTGTACGAAGATCATCAATAAGAGTAAAAGATGGGTAACAGACTGTAGTTGAATCAGGTGACACTCACTCATAGAATTATACTATCAAATGAGACACTAAAACCAGTTGTTGTATTTTGTTATTTTGCAGCAAAATATCTGACAATGGCCAAAGTAGATATGATTTAAAATGCAGACTAGCAATGAAAAGAAAAAAAAAGAGTTCTTAAAAACACAATTTGTTAACTTGAAATGTAAACTTAAGTGTTAGGAAGTCTTTCCAGAAGGTAATTGTATACAGTGTACCCTCGAACATAAGTGAAACGTGACCAATAAACAGATCAGACAAGAAGAGAATAGAAGCTTTTGAAATCTGGTGCTACACGAGATCAGATGGGTACATCTAATAACTAATGAAGAGATACTGAATCAAAGTACAGAGAAAAAGAAGTCTTTGGCTCAACTTGACTAAAAGAAGAGACCAGTTACTAGGATGTAGTTAGAATGGCAGAGAGAGAGAGAGAGAGAGAGAGAGAGAGAGAGAGAGAGAGAGAGACTAAACCTCAAATACTGTAAGTAGGTTCACCTACATCTACATGACTACTCGAACCGTATCTACGACGACTACTCGAACCTTATCTACGACGACTACTCGAACCTTATCTACGACGACTACTCGAACCTTATCTACGACGACTACTCGAACCTTATCTACGACGACTACTCGAACCTTATCTACGACGACTACTCGAACCTTATCTACGACGACTACTCGAACCTTATCTACGACGACTACTCGAACCTTATCTACGACGACTACTCGAACCTTATCTACGACGACTACTCGAACCTTATCTACGACGACTACTCGAACCTTATCTACGACGACTACTCGAACCTTATCTACGACGACTACTCGAACCTTATCTACGACGACTACTCGAACCTTATCTACGACGACTACTCGAACCTTATCTACGACGACTACTCGAACCTTATCTACGACGACTACTCGAACCTTATCTACGACGACTACTCGAACCTTATCTACGACGACTACTCGAACCTTATCTACGACGACTACTCGAACCTTATCTACGACGACTACTCGAACCTTATCTACGACGACTACTCGAACCTTATCTACGACGACTACTCGAACCTTATCTACGACGACTACTCGAACCTTATCTACGACGACTACTCGAACCTTATCTACGACGACTACTCGAACCTTATCTACAACGACTACTCGAACCTTATCTACAACGACTACTCGAACCTTATCTACAACGACTACTCGAACCTTATCTACAACTACTACTCCAACCTTATCTACACGACTGCTCAAACCTTATCTACACGACTGCTCTGTTATTCATATGCAAGTGATTGACAGGGAGTGAACTGAACCACTTTCAGATTATCCGTTCTCAAATCTGATGTGAAAAACAAACATCTACATCTTTCCGTGCACGCTCTGTGATCTCCCTATATATTTGGGACTCAACAAAATATTTTCACATTTGGAGGAAAAGTTAGTAATTGAAATTTCATTACAAGATCACACTGCGACAAAAAACACCTTTGTTTTAATGATAGAAACTCCAACTCTTGAATCGCATCTGTGAAACTCTCCCATTCAGGGCAGCACTACTCCAGAAGAGGACAGACAAGCATAGTGTGGGCAGTCTCTTTAGTAGATGGACAGCGTCATCTGCAAACAATCTACAGAGTGATGCTCCAATTGTATCCTAAAGCATTTACATGGATTAGGAACAGCAGAACTGTAACACTTCATTGGGGAACATCAGATATCGCTTCTGTTTCATTCGCTGACTTTCTGTCAGTTACTATGAACTGTAACCCTTCAGACAGGAAATCACGAATGTAGTCGCACGAACTAAGATGATACTCTTTAGATTCGATTAGAAACCATTTCTGAGGAACGGTGTGGAATGACTTCTGGAAATCTAGGAATATGAAATCAATTTGAGATCCTCTGAGAATAGTATTCATTACTCTTATGAGTAAAGACCCAGCTATGTATCACAATAATGATATTTTCTGAAACCATGTTGACTGTATGTCAATAGATCATTTTCTTCAAGGTGTTTCATAATGTTCAAATGCAGAATTTGTATATAATATGACAACGGATGTATGTATGTTACATATGTTGTCCTAATCCAATGGATCAATTTCGACCAACTTGGTACACATACTACTTACTGTACGTAAAGAAGTACTATAGGGGTAAGTACTACCTCCCATTGGAGGGTGGGGGTGAAAGTGGGGTGACATGGGAGATGGACAGAGAGAAGGGGTAGAGTAGATGAACAGAGAGAGGTGGTGGGGGAGGGCGAGATGGACAGAGAGAAGGGGGAGGAAGGGATGGTTAGAGGGGGGAGAGGAGGAGGTGGTCAGAGGGGAATGAGGAGAGGGGTAGGAGGAGGAGGAGGAGATGTATGCAATGTACAGTCTTAGACATAAAAACTAACCGCTGTCCAGCCGCCACAGAAACTAAGCCTGAACCGTTCACTTAAGGTGGCCAATAAAACTGAATGCCCCTGACAAAACCAAGTCCAGCAATCTGCACAATCTGGCAACACTGTAAGATGCGGAAGTGTCAGGTGGAAGTGTTGTCTACTTTCTAGATGTCTTCCGATTGTGCGGGCCTGTGGTCTAGTGGTAACCGTCGTGCATTCTAAACTTATGGTCACCTGTTCGTGTTCAACTGCTGCCCCCCACCCCCCCCCCCCCCCACCGCCTCCATTTTTAACCACATTTCAGCCCTTGTCTAAAGTTATGAGTGTGATTGAACATCGAAGATAATTCGCTTCACATTCTACCCACCAACAACAACAAGTACTTCCGGAAACAATTCTGTAGGACAGCTCGTGGCTGCGTCGCTATCATAACAGCTTACGCTCGAGCGTTTCCTCGCGCTGCAGCGGCGAACGGCCACCGGCCAGACGCCACCTGCTGCCAGAAATTCAGCGCCGCTCAGGTGAACACAGTGCGACGATGTCAGTGTATATATCAACTGTCATTTTCGAATTTGAAGTTCTGGTTATCATTTTACAGTTGAGCATTGGATTTTGTATACCTGAAAACCATGAACTACGATTAAGCATTATAAAATTGAGTTGCAAGTGGAAAAAGGTGTAATATGAGCAACACAATATTTCCATTTGGTATAACGGAGGGGTGAATGCAGAGGAGGCAGCTAGAAAGATTTGAACTGTGTGTGGAGCGAGTGCTTTTGGGAAAAATACGCTAGAAAAAGATATTGTTGTTTCAACAAGTATCTTTCTGGCATGAATGATTTTCCACATTAAGGAAGTCTAAAAATGCTGATATATGTGATGGATTACCATTTAATCATCATTCGACATTTACATTCAACAGGCAAAGTTCAGAAGTCTGGTGTAGAAGTACTGCAAGCTCTAATTCGAAACAACAAAAATCAACGGAGTGACTATTATTGAACATCATCAGGTCGCTCATTGAGCATTCCTATGCAGTACCGTCAGTGGTGACAAGTTATGATGCCTTTATCGTTAACTTCCTAAGAAGAAATGAAAGGCTGAGCCCCACCAAAAGACGTAAACTGGTAGTGTGAACATATTTTACACCTGATAGCTCCAAAAATGTGTTTTGGGCTACGAATTCTGCCCCAAGGGGTGTGTGCATCACAGCTGGAATTTGTTGCCAACAACTGAAACACCTTTCGGTCGCAGTGTAAGAAAATCGACTGACAAAACTACATCACCTGTGCTACTGCATGACAACGCACTCTGTTGATTTGAGAAACAGAACTTTCGAGGAGATTGACAGCAAAGTCGTCTCTCAGGCAATTGATAGGGAAGTTCCCTCTCAAGTACTTGTCCTTCTCATCATATACTCGTAAAATTTTACCTTTCCCGCTGTCGATTGATCAACCGTCAAGGCAATTCATTTCTAGACGAAAATACTCTTTAAACTACACTACTTTAATGACATCGTTATAACCAGTAGGTTTCTGCAGTACACTACTTTAGCATTATCAGATTGTTTTAGATGTCGTGAAAGAAAATTCTGCTGTTGATTAATTTCTCTTTGATGATTACTGTTGCGTTCAGTAAACTAATAGACAGAAACATCACGTCGGCAGTCTATCTTAATAAAGCATTACTTATCTGTAAGACGATTGAGCCTATTTCAACACGAGTTAGTAGGATATTACTGACTTTTGACTTCGAAAAGGTCTGTATTTACTTCATGTCCTGCATCATTCGCAAATATTATGAAAATGTGGCAGTTCATAGATAAAATTATGTATTCACAACAACAAAAAATGTCGGCAGAAAACAAAAGTGGCATTACGAGTTTAGTAGTACCATAAGGTTTTCGCTCTGACACTAAGGGTTTGTGGACATTAATCACTGGTTCCTAGCTAATTCCTTGTCACTAAACTTTGAAAAAACACACTACATGCAGTTCAGAACCTGTAAGGAGTGTTCCACGATCATATGCCTGACATATGATTACAAGCAGATAGAAGAAGCGGACGGTGTTAAATTCTCGGGATTACAGCTTGATAATAAATTCAACTGGGAAAAGCACACCACAGAAGTGCTGAAGCGTCATAACAAATCTCTATTTGCAATGCCAATTGTGTCGGACATAGGGAATATAAAAATGAAAAAGCTGGCATACTATGCTTACTTTCATTCCATAATGTCGTATGGGATTATTTTTTGGGGTAATTCATCAAGCCAAGCTAAAGTTTTCCGGGCACAAAAACGTGCAGTAAGAGTTATATGTGGTTTGAACTCAAGAACATCCTGCAGAAGCCTGTTTAGGGAACTAGGAATACTAACTACTGCTTCCCAATATATTTATTCTTTAATGAAATTTGTCATTAAAAATATATCACTTTTTCAAACCAACAGCTCAATTCATGGCATCAATACTAGAAATGAGAATAATCTTCACAAGGATTTAAAGTCACTTAGTCTTGTACAAAAAGGTGTGCATTATTCAGGAACACGCATTTCCAATAACTCGCCAGCAGCTATAAAAAGATTAACTACCAATGAAATTCAGTTTAAGAGAAACCTAAAGGATTTATTGGTGGCCAACTTCTTCTACTCCATTGATGAATTTCTCAGTAGAACCAACTGATTTGTGTGTGTGTGTGTGTGTGTGTGTGTGTGTGTGTGTGTGTGTGTGTAACTTCTGCACAATTTCAGTGCAGTAATGCATTCATTGTAAGTAAGTATTATAGTAGTTGTATTACCTGTTTATAACCTTGTTTGTTGTTTTTTGTGGTCTTCAGTCCTGAGACTGGTTTGATGCAGCTCTCCACGCTACTCTATCCTGTGCAAGCTTTTTCATCTCCCAGTACCTACTGCAACCTACATCCTTCTGAATCTGCTTAGTGTATTCATCTCTTGGTCTCCCTCTACGATTCTTACCCTCCACGCTGCCCTCCAATACTAAATTGGTGATCCCTTGATGCCTCAGAACATGTCCTACCAACCGATCCCTTCTTCTGGTCACGTTGTGCCACAAACTTCTCTTCTCCTCAATCCTATTCAATACTTCCTCATTAGTTATGTGATTTACCCATCTAATCTTCAGCATTCCTCTGTAATACCACATTTCGAAAGCTGCTATTCTCTTCTTGTCCAAACTATTTATCGTCCATGTTTCACTTCCGTACATGGCTACACTCCATACAAACACTTTCAGAAACAACTTCCTGACTCTTAAATCTATACTCGATGTTAACAAATTTCTCTTCTTGAGAAACGCTTTCCTTGCCATTGCCAGTCGACATTTTATATCCTCTCTACTTCGACCATCATCAGTTATTTTGCTCCCCAAATAGCAAAACTCCTTTACTACTTTAAGTGTCTCATTTCCTAATCTAATTCCCTCAGCATCACCCGACTTAATTAGACTACATTCCATTATCCTTGTTTCGCTTTTGTTGATGTTCATCTTATATCCTCCTTTCAAGACACTGTCCATTCCGTTCAACTGCTCTTCCAAGTCCTTTGCTGTCTCTGACAGAATTACAATGTCATTGGCGAACCTCAAAGTTTTTATTTCTTCTCCATGAATTTTAATACCTACTCCGAATTTTTGTTTTGTTTCCTTTACTGCTTGCTCAATATACAGATTGAACAACATCGGGGAGAGGCTACAACCCTGTCTTACTCCCTTCCCAACCACTGCTTCCCTTTCATGTCCCTCGACTCTTATAACTGCCATCTGGTTTCTGTACAAATTGTAAATAGCCTTTCGCTCCCTGTATTTTACCCCTGCCACCTTTAGAATTTGAAAGAGAGTATTCCAGCCAACATTGTCAAAAGCTTTCTCTAAGTCTACAAATGCTACAAATGTAGGTTTGCCTTTCCTTAATCTTTCTTCTAAGATAAGTCGTAAGGTCAGTATTGCCTCACGTGTTCCAGTGTTTCTATGGAATTCACACTGATCTTCCCCGAGGTTGGCTTCTACTAGTTTTTCCATTCGTCTGTAAAGAATTTGTGTTAGTATTTTGCAGCTGCAGCTTATTAAACCGATTGTTCGGTAATTTTCACATCTGTCAACACCTGCTTTCTTTGGGATTGGAATTATTATATTCTTCTTGAAGTCTGAGGGTATTTCGCCTGTTTCATACATCTTGCTCACCAGATGGTAGAGTTTTGTCAGGACTGGCTCTCCCAAGGCTGTCAGTAGTTCCAATGGAATGTTGTCTACTCCGGGGGCCTTGTTTCGACTCAGGTCTTTCAGTGCTCTGTCAAACTCTTCACGCAGTATCATATCTCCCAGTTCATCTTCATCTACATCCTCTTACATTTCCATAATATTGTCCTCAAGTACATCGCCCTTGTATAGACCCTCTATATACTCCTTCCACCTTTCTGCTTTCCCTTCTTTGCTTAGAACTGGGTTTCCATCTGAGCTCTTGATATTCATACAAGTCGTTCTCTTATCTCCAAAGGTCTCTTTAATTTTCCTGTAGGCAGTATCTATCTTACCCCTAGTGAGATAGGCCTCTACATCCTTACATTTGGCCTCTAGCCATCCCTGCTTAGGCATTTTGCACTTCCTGTCGATCTCATTTTTGAGACGTTTGTATTCCTTTTTGCCTGCTTCATTTACTGCATTTTTATATTTTCTCCTTTCATCAATTAAATTCAATATTTCTTCTGTTACCCAAGGATTTCTACTAGCCCTCGTCTTTTTACCTACTTGATCCTCTGCTGCCTTCACTACTTCATCCCTCAAAGCTACCCATTCTTCTTCTACTGTATTTCTTTCCCCCATTCCTGTCAATTGTTCCCTTATGCTCTCCCTGAAACTCTGTACAACCTCTGGTTCTTTCAGTTTATCCAGGTCCCATCTCCTTACGTTCCCTTCTTTTTGCAGTTTCTTCAGTTTTAATCTACAGTTCATAACCAATAGATTGTGGTCAGAGTCCACATCTGCCCCTGGAAATGTCTTACAATTTAAAACCTGGTTCCTAAATCTCTGTCTTACCATTATATAATCTATCTGATACCTTTTAGTATCTCCAGGGTTCTTACATGTATACAACCTTCTTTCATGATTCTTAAATCAAGTGTTAGCTATGATTATGTTGTGCTCTGTGCAAAATTCTACCAGACGGCTTCCTCTTTCATTTCTTAGCCCCAATCCATATTCACCTACTATGTTTCCTTCTCTCCCTTTTCCTACACTCGAATTCCAGTCACCCATGACTATTAAATTTTGATCTCCCTTCACAATCTGAACAATTTCTTTTATTTCATCATACATTTCTTCAATTTCTTCGTCATCTGCAGAGCTAGTTGGCATATAAACTTGTACTACTGTAGTAGGTGTGGGCTTCGTATCTATCTTGGCCACAATAATGCGTTCACTATGCTGTTTGTAGTAGCTTCCCCGCATTCCTATTTTCCTATTCATTATTAAACCTACTCCTGCATTACCCCTATTTGATTTCGTGTTTATAACCCTGTAGTCACCTGACCAGAAGTCTCCGATCCGTAGAACGCCAGTTTTCTTTCTCCTGATAACGACATCCTCTTGAGTAGTCCCCGCCCGGAAATCCGAATGGGGGACTATTTTACCTCCGGAATATTTTACCCAAGAGGACGCCATCATCATTTAATCATACAGTAAAGCTGCATGCCCTCAGGAAAAATTACGGCTGCAGTTTCCCCTTGCTTTCAGCCATTCGCAGTACCAGCACAGCAAGGCCGTTTTGGTTATTGTTACAAGGCCAGATCAGTCTATCATCCAGACTGTTGCCCTTGCAGCTACTGAAAAGGCTGCTGCCCCTCTTCAGGAACCACACGTTTGTCTGGCCTCTCGACAGATACCCCTCCGTTGTGGTTGCACCTACGGTACAGCTATCTGTATCGCTGAGGCGTGCAAGCCTCCCCACCAACAGCTAGGTCCATGGTTCATGGAGGGGGGTTTATAACCTTATAAATAAATAAAAAAACATACATTTTTATTTTAAATTCAGTGCACTATTATTTTTAAAATTATTCTTTCATATAGTGTTCGTTAAAAAATGCCGATCATACCACTTGGGACCTGTAGAATGGTACATTAGCTTAATTGTTTGAGTTGTAAATATTTGTCTTGTATTGTTGTTTTTCTGACATGTTCTACATTCTGGAGGACCTCCTCACTACGGATCAATTGGAATGAAAGTAAATCTAATCTAATCTAAACTAAAAGTAGCAAGACGAATTATGCTCAAGTGTTGTCTTACGATTCCCTCATTGAATTTTTATCTGCCTGCTTGTAGCTCTCCCACAAAGAAATTAAATATCTGGCTTTCTGCGAGTATCGAAAGGCGAACAGAGGCAGCGTGCACCTGACACTCAAGCACATAACCTAGGAGCTAGCGAACAGCTGCGGTGTCTTTGACGTACTTATTGGCTCAGTAGCCGCTATGGCAGATAATTCGCAATGTAAGAGACGAGAGCAGTTCTATTTCCTCCGTGGAACCACTTTCGTTGACTCAAAAGCAGTAACTGATATCCTTATGTCACATCTCAAGAGAAAATTAGTCGCAGTATTCAATTGAAATGACACGATAATATCAAGTGGATTTAGCAGGATAGTTCTGTGCCATCAAGGAAGTAACTCGTCGGACACAGAGTTGCCAAATATATTCTGCGCTGTTGCCAAGTTTCAGTTATACTGCCAGGAAGGTTACCAGCTGATGTGTTCTGTGAGTGACCTCAGATGCGACTATAGCTTCATCTCAAAGTTGTGGGTGGCAAGGGCCGCAATATTCTCATTATATGTCAATGAGTCTTATTCACATTTTTGTAACTAGGTTCAGGGACTAGAGTGTAAATACTTGCAATAAATTGATACACTGAGTGCAAACTAAATGTCATAAATTAATAACTGGGACAATTATTTGTGTTTTACTGTCTTAATCGGACTGAAACCTAGAAAGCGTATTCACCAGAAGCGATTCACAGTTTTGGAGCTTCTCCAGTGGTTGAGCTGGCAACGTATCTTTGCTATACAATATTGTTATTGAGATCACTGTAATTGGCACATCCGCGAGAAGACAGGCACGGCCTGGCTTTTTGTTGTCAGCTTTTCTGACGGATATTCTGCCTTTGCTTGAAACGTGAAGACTTAAGGTGAATTCGTATATTCCATATGGCAAAAATTTGATGATTCTATTCTTAGAGCTCTAACATTCTAAAAACAGTTACAATAAGTGGCAGAAAAGTGCCTGTGAACCAACAATTAATAATGCAGTCATAATTAGTGGAATCTGAAAAATTTCATCTGTCATCTGATAATTGTGAAAAACTACTTTTTCATCTGCACAGCACCGCAGTATGAACTCAAGGGTTTCATAGAATTCCTACACTTAATTTCGTTGTGATCGTTTTCAATGACGGCAGGGGAGGAGCAAAACCATCTGACTTGAAACATACTTTTCCAGTGGGATTTGAATCTTTGGCTACAGTTGCAGTAGCACGTCCAGTGATGTACCAAGAATGTGAGCAATCACTCATTGCTGTAGTATAGGCTAGGGCAGAAAGAAGCAGGTTTCCGACAAAGTAAACGATGAGAGACACTGTCGCTGTCACTTATTAAACAGGAATTGTTCAGAAAATTACAACTATACCTAGTAAAATGAGTAGGTTGATGCAGCTCCAGTCCGGCACTATCACTAAGTTGCAAACATTTTCCGAATAGCACTTAAGATAAAAATATATATGTATGTGTGTGTGTGTGTGTGTGTGTGTGTGTGTGTTCTTTCGAACATGTCCGAAAGAACAGACACCACACATATATCCATATTCAGCGAGTTTCAGGAGGAATAGTAGATATTTTAGCAGCTGGTAGTACAGACCAATTGCATAAAAAAAATTCCAAATAAATGTGTCCACTTTTTATTGAGTACAGAGATACAGCTGTTAGTACGCAAATCTAACAAACTCAAAGGAAAGGCAAATGAGGACGTTAAAAGTTGATTTTCAAAAATTCCCCCACCAACTTCAATGCACATTTGACTTCACTTGAAAACTCCACGTGTAGCTCTTCTGAGGTTGTCTTTGCGTTGTTTTATGAGGGCTGCAGTATTCATAATCCGAATGATCAAATTGGCTCTTGGGTTTACTTTTTCTTTGTAGACTTCACCTTTAACCATCCATGCAGGCAAAAATCCAAAGAGATAAGGTCCGGGAACCTTGGTGGCCAAGAAAAGTGCCCATATCTACTGGTCCATCTTCCGCGAAATGTTAGGCTTGAATAACGTGTCACCTGACAACTAGAATGTGCAGGAGCCCCGCCATGCTGGAGTAACATATGAATTCTTGTAGCCAAAAGAACCTCTTCCAATAATGCTGGAAGCTCATTTTCAAGGAAGTGTAGACAACTGGGTCCTATAAGGACCAACATACGAAACAAAAATGCAACGAACCCATATGTATGTACTCAATAAAAATTGGACACATGTTATATGGCATTTTTTCTGCAATTTGTCTATACTACCACCTCTTACAATATTTACTATTCCTCCTGAAACATCCTGTATAATTATTCAGGTCTCGATGGGTCATTGAAAGTTTTCAGTGCTAGACACACGTCATCGTCCAAACCCTCGTGGGAATACAGTGTGGAATAACGGATAATGGATTGGGGGTGGGGGTGGGGGTGAGGGGGGGTGGGGGGGTGGGGTGGTGAGATAGGTACCACACATGTGGTATGCGGCAAAGATGTGAATTTGCATCTGATGAGAAGCATGTGTAGATAGGTGCTGCAGAGAGTTTGGCTGCTGTGTCCCGATAGTGCCCACTGTCGGAGGTTTGGGTCCTCCCTCCAGCACGGGTGTGTGTGTTGTCCATAGCGTTAAGTTAGTTTAAGTTAGATTAAGTAGTGTGTAAGCTTAGGGACCGATGAGCTAAGCAGCTTGGTCCCATAAGATCTTACCACAAATTTACAAAAATTTAAATCCAAAATACTGCATCTCAGTTCTTACAATAGTGCAATAGGTACGCACTGGTTAGATGTAACTGAAGAGAGATTCCAACTCTGATTGTGGTTAAGAGCGAATCCCAAGTGAAGGCTATGAACAATTGAGAGCGGAAACTTAATGTCATCGGAGCCTTGCTGAAGGACCATGACATGCGATCGTTAGACTGACTGCAGAAAGTTCAGTTCGTAAATAGATACATACTTAGCAAAATGTATCATGTTGCAGCAGTCTTACCGATACCGCAGGTCTTCGCACACAAAATACTAGCTGCAGTGTGTTGGTATGTGTGGAAACAAAACATCTTCAAAGTATCCTTCCACACGGCGACTTTGCAGAGGCAAAACAGAGGACTTGGAATTAAATACATTAAATCTAGATGTGACGCATTCATGCTTTTATAGTAATACATGCCACTAAGACAGGCATCAAGAAACTTCTGTTCCTCTCATTAGATCCTGGGGATAGGAACGCTCCTGTTAATGTAGCACATATAGGTGCAAGCCTAGATTACGTCCGAAAGTACTATGTCGATTGCATCTGTATAAGACCCACCAGCACAAACTAACACTAGAACAGTCTATGATTATATTACCAGGCATCGTCTTTACAACCCAATTCAGGTAAATTAACCTACAAAAATTGGATGAACATCCGGAAAAGTATCAACAGTAAAATTCTACGAACTAGAGTCAGTGCCGTACGTTACGACGTTGTAAACGAAACCATACCCGCAGTGGAACGATTATGGAAAATCAAATTCAGACCACCTCCATACTGCGACAAATGTCAGCTTGTAGAAACTGTAGTGCACATTTTCTTATGTGAAAAGAGTATCAGAATTTGGAACTGGAATAGGAAGAAATTAGCACTATCAACAGAACCGCAGAAAGTCATATACGGATAACTGAAGCTTTACAACCCAACTGGAAATGTTACCCGTCCGCAAAGAATAACAGTTTTTCGTGGATTCTGGGACAGTTTGTGTTTTATGTGTTAGCAAACAAAACTTCTAACTTAGAAAAGTACATGTTTTATATTGCGGAAGAACATTTTAAGCTGAAGAAGAATAACAAATATAAGGAAAGGTTTCAAAATTTTTTGTCTATTGCATTATATGGGCCACAAAGAGATGGACAGTTTTATTGATTAGAAGCAGAATACTATTCTTTCACTTTTTTTATTCCTGGAATCTTCTTTTACATTGGTTCTAAAGTCAGAACAGTTCTAATTTGGTAAAACTCCTCCGGCTCCGAAATTTCTTTCATTTGTGGAAAAATATATGGCTTTCTCACAGACCTCGTATGCATCCAGTACATAAAAACTTAAATTGTGAATACGTTTCTGAATGAATGTTTGTTATGTATTTTTCTGTCACCCTTTGGACTATTATAAGTTATGTTCTACATGGAATGCACGCCATTGGAGGCGACAATCTGTAATTTATTTTACCTTAATTACTACTTCAATTTTGTTCTACAATTTAAGGCATATATGGAAACAAACATGGAATACATGGGAATAATGCAGCTACTCAGTGACAGGTATAGGGGAGGCATTGTGGCCAGGCCTCGGATCTTCGACCCCTGTCCTCTTTGCCTCCGCCTACCTGGTGCTGAAACTCTTCTCAAACTTTAAAAATAAAAAAAAAAATAAAAAATAGTGCAGTGGTCAGCACGTCTGTCTAGTAAGCAGGAGGTCCAGGTTCGAATCCCGGTCGGTCACAAATTTTCATCTGCTGTTGTTCTGCATTTCAACGCGCTCTGACAGTGTGGACGTCAGTCCTTCAATATTTAAGATGCAATTGTTTTTTGAGGCTCTAGAGGTGATTTGTGAACATTTGTCTTGCCATCAATGTAACGGGACTTCAGTGGCATCCAGCCCTTTGTCATTGCTGTGTGATGGCGCTAACCCATGTCATATTCATGTGAATCAGACTGTAGCGCATATTTAGTCAAATAACAAATGGTCAGTATACAAGTATTTATGAACAGTAGAAGCAAGATTGCAGCAAACTGATCACTTAACCAAGTGCAACGTAGAGTATCTGTGTAATGAGTCATCCAGCTGAATAGCTGAGGGTAATATTTGTTAAGCAATTCACTGCATAATTAATGTAATACTCGCACGATGATCTCTGTAGTCTTACTGTAACATTAGCAGCTCACGAATGGAGTACTATGTTTGTTAAATCGGATTACTCAAGCTGATGCCAAATATAGAGAAGCGACGACGCCACCACACTATCTTTACTGAAGTAGGTAGTCAGCGCTAAATTATGTGCGCCACCATTAATGTTACTGTAAGCAGTTTGATAGCATAACACCACCACACCCACTGAAAACCTGTACGATTATCATCACACAGTTGTAACTCACAGCGATTACAAGTTGCTGATGTTTGTCAAGAATAGCGGAAAGCGTCTCACGATTGTCAATTCCATTTGCACGCCTAGGATGGAGAGAATCCTAAATAACAGTAATAGGTCACCCAGCGAAGAGAAGAGTCCACGATGGCTCAAGTTCTCGCAGTTTGATATTAATGCAGTTCCCAATGGTTTTACACAGCGGGTACTTTTGGCTATCGGAATACTTATATGGGAATTATCAAAGTGTAATTGTTAGAATGCTCAACTACCTTAATAACACCTCATTCTGGATTGAATACAACTCTGAAAGTGACATTAATTTGACGTTTCCGTCCATCTCCTGACATCTTACTGAATGACATCTGAAGTGCACGCACAGTTATGTTGCCTGCCGCATGGATTCTGTGAAGTGTTGTGGCAGCTGGCAGTCATTGCTGAATACAGACATGTGCAAATATCATCACTGCTCTAAGGGAACTCGTCTTTGTTGCATTTTTCCCATACCGTAATTAGCACAATAACAATGCTTATTCTGCTGAAGAACTTGATGCCCGTAAGTCATGAAGAACTTGATGCCCGTAAGTCATTAAATAAGAATCTTCGAGCGGTAGTAATGCACGAAAGGAAACAGACTGTTGGACAAAAGAATGGACAGCTCCCTCCTTTTTGCTTTTCCGATAGCGCCTACAATAAGAATCTGGTGTCATATTGTGCTTCAGAACCCTAAACTGTTTATTTTTTTTGCTTCATACTAAAACAAAAGCTATGATATGAGAAGAGGAAATGACTTATATGCTTCTTAGGAACTTAAGTTTTTAGTGTTTATTTTCTCACTTCAGACTAAAACAAGGGCATTGATATGAGAAGAGGAAATGAAAAATATGATTCCAAGACATAATATTTCCTTGTGTGCTACTACTGCGTGCATGAAAGCTCTGCAGTTAATTTTTGTGTCTTAGATAAATTTTGGTATCATCTCACATTACTTTGTGAGAAAGTTCCCATTGTTTTGTGATTCAAATAGAGTGGACATTTCATCACTGGTAAATATTCTGATGACTAATGACATGATACCCTCTGCAGTTCCTCCATGGCACCTGTGAGTAGAGTCTCACGTTGGTTACTATTAGAACATGCAGGCAGCGATGTCCTCTCACTGCAGTCAGAGCCAAGGTGATTTCTTTCTGTTTATGGTGAAGCGACTGCTGCAGTATCCACGCTCAGCCAACATAAACAAATCGCTGTGGCATTGGGCGCTGCTAATCGATGCACTTATCTCGAGCCGCGACAACAAGAGCTCACTGTCTCTCCTAATGATATCATGGAGTTAATACATCTTCCTTACTTAACGTAATACGCAGGTCGTGGGTTGGGTAAAAATTCAGTTTGTAACTTCCTATAGCATTAAAATCCTTTACAGTCATATTTGATGCAATATTTATTGTTGGTTGTCTCTCTAATGTTAATAGTATTGATTCAGATTGTGCGTGAACACGAAAACACACACACACAGTCATTGATTCCAGGGAGGGTGACAAGTAATGTGTGTTGAACAACGCATGCACCAGTCAATTCCTCAGTCGGGGTCGAGTGGATGGGATTTTTCAATAACCGTGCATTGCAAGAATTGTAAGGAGGAGACTGAAAGTAAATGGACTTGTATGCTAAAGAGCTGCGACAAAGCAAAGCTTGACCGATTATCAGATAATTGTCCACGGGTTTTGTGGATGAGTAAACTTTTAGTAACGAACCCACTCACCGTCATTACATAAGATTTCTCGAAGGCGTAGGGGCATTGATTTCATTAAGTCGTCGATAGTGATGGTTTACAGACAGAAGTTTTCTATATTCGTCCAAAGGTCACTTGCATTTGTAGGTCCAGATGGCAATGACCTTGTTACCTCTGTCCATATATTCTCTATCTGGTTGATGTTTATCCTCTCTTGGCCCTGAAACCTATCTTGCACTGCTCTGCTGTGATGGATGGGGCTCTGCACCTCTAAATAAACTGTTATCTCGTTACTTCATACATTTATATTTAAAGAACGTATTTGTGATGAGCACATTGTATTAGTATTTTCCATAGTGTTTAATAATTCAGGCCCTGTCATAGATAAATGATCTAGATTCAACAGTCCGATTAAGAATGTGGTTTACCCTGTCTATCATATGATGAGAGCCATAGTCAGATATCCACATTAAGACTGACTGGCTGAATCCGATTAGAACGATCTGGTATCGAAACGAAACTGCATCAGATAATTTGAACGTCTGTGTTGCAACAATGCTGGGCATGTAATTCCTTTGATGGAGTAACATTTAGCAATTGTCTAAGAAAAAGTGAGAAATATGTCTACTAGCAGCAATGTAACGTAACTATAACCCATATTTATGTGATAGAAATACTGAATCGAACAATACACATCTATTTCAGTGGTGGGAAGATACACCATATCAGATTTGCTGGTGACATCATAATGATAATAACAATAATAATAATAATAATAATCCCATGTGGCGGATAGGGGAAAACCTCCCCCATATGGGTGGTACCAAAGAAATCAAACACTTGGGGTGAACCAAATACTAACACAATCCTGAACAGCTACTCAATCCGTTGAACCCAAAATCCAGACACGTCTGAGTGAAAATCACCGGTACTCTGGTCACCGTCTGTTAGCTCAATGAGCTCGGGTGAAAATGTTTGCTTCCAAAAGCTTCAACACCTTCTGGTTCTGTCTGGTCCTGGTATCACCCAGGCCAAACCAATGAAACACAGGCAAACATGAACTGTGCAAGCAAAATCAACGTTACCCCAGGTGGTACACAATCCGCCCGTCGACAGACAGCAGCTGGATTTTCGGATTCTGGGGAGTCCAGGGTAGCATGGCACAGAATATCGGATATCTCTGGTAAATTTCCCTACAAGCAGAAAACATGCAATTGAAAACTAAACATCGGTACATTGATCCAAACACAAAAACTAAATAATCTCACATAAGAAATCGACCGACGAACAATTCTCATCCTTGCTTTTCAAGAACCGTGACTAACTGACAATGAAACCTTGCATTACGGAAACCATCGCATCTTCAAGAGCAAAACACAACAAAACGTAGCGAAATGTGCACCAATCTTCAGCATGGCATTTCTCAAACACAGATCTATCATCAACTCTATCAAAGAAATCGCACCCATCAACAATTGACGTATATGACTATGCTCACTAAGAGCCCCAATTAAAAATATACACTCATCAATGCACATGCCCTCACCCACATCTAAAATAAGAAAACACCGAAAATGTCGAAACATTCTGGAGCACACTCGAAAAAACTATGAGCAAAAGTCACCAAGATGACGTGAAAATACTAACAGGAGACTTCAACTCGCTATTTGGGACAAAAAAAAAAAAAAAAAAAAAAAAAAAAAAAAAAAAAAAAAAAAAAAAAAAAAAAAACACACTGGTACAAATTCAACACACAGAAACACTTACACCAATGGCACACGTCTGACTGACATTTGCCAACACTTCAACCTCAAAAGGATGTCCACCCACTTTAGGAAAAAAACACTTCCCAGGTAATTAGCTTAGCTACCAGGTGCAAGCTGCTTTCGTTCGCCTTTCGAGACTCGCTGAAAGCCAGATTTTTAATTCCTTTGCAGCAGAGCTACAAGCAGGCAGATACAAATTCAATAAGGGAATCGTAAGACAACGCTCGAGCAAAATTCGTCATTCTACTTTTAGTAACCCTTAGTGTTAAAGCGACAACCTTACAGTACTGCAAAATTCATAGTACCAGTTTTGTTTTCTGCTGACATATTTTTTATTAATGTGAATACATAATTTTATCTATGAACTGCCACATTTTCATAATACTTGCGAATGATGCAGGACAGGAAGTAAATACAGACCTTTTCGAAGTCAAAAGTCAGTAATATCCTACTAACTCGTGTTGAAATAGGCTCAATCGTCTTACAGATAAGTAATGCTTTATTAAGATAGACTGCCGACGTGATGTTTCTGTCCATTAGTTTACTGAACGCAACAGTAATCATCAAAGAGAAATTAATCAACAGCAGAATTTTCTTTCACGACATCTAAAACAATCTGATAATGCTAAAGTAGTGTACTGCAGAAACCTACTGGTTATAACGATGTCATTAAAGTAGTGTAGTTTAAAGAGTATTTTCGTCTAGAAATGAATTGCCTTGACGGTTGATCAATCGACAGCGGGAAAGGTAAAATTTTACGAGTATATGATGAGAAGGACAAGTACTTGAGAGGGAACTTCCCTATCAATTGCCTGAGAGACGACTTTGCTGTCAATCTCCTCGAAAGTTCTGTTTCTCAAATCAACAGAGTGCGTTGTCATGCAGTAGCACAGGTGATGTAGTTTTGTCAGTCGATTTTCTTACACTGCGACCGAAAGGTGTTTCAGTTGTTGGCAACAAATTCCAGCTGTGATGCACACACCCCTTGGGGCAGAATTCGTAGCCCAAAACACATTTTTGGAGCTATCAGGTGTAAAATATGTTCACACTACCAGTTTACGTCTTTTGGTGGGGCTCAGCCTTTCATTTCTTCTTAGGAAGTTAACGATAAAGGCATCATAACTTGTCACCACTAACAGTACTGCATAGGAATGCTCAATGAGAGACCTGATGATGTTCAAGAATAGTCACTCCGTTGATTTTTGTTGTTTCGAATTTGAGCGTGCAGTACTTCTACACCAGACTTCTGAACTTTGCCCGTTGAATGCAAATGTCGAATGATGGTTAAATGGTAATCCATCACATGTATCAGCATTTGAGACTTCCTTAACGTGGAAAATCATTCATGCCAGAAAGATCTTTATTAAAACAAAAATATCTTTTTCTAGTGTATTTTTCCCAAAAGCACTCGCTCCACACACAGTTCAAATCTTTCTAGCTGCCTCCTCTGCACTCACCCCTCTGTTATACCAAAAGTAAATATTGTATTGCAGACATTACACGTTTTTTCCACTTGCGACTCAATTTTACTATGCTTGACCGTAGTTAACGATTTTCAGGTATGCAAAATCCAATGCTTAACTGCATGATGATAACTAGAACTTCAAATTCAAAAATGACAGATGATACATACACTGACAGCGTGGCGCCGTGTTCACATGGGCGGCGCCGGATTTCAGGCGGCGGGTGGCGTCTGGCCGGTGGCCGTTCACCGCTGCAGCGCGAGGAAACGCTCGAGCGTAAGCTGTTATGATCGTGACGCAGCCACGAGCCGTCCTGCGGAATTGTTTCTGGAAGTACCTGTTATTGCTGGTGGGTAGAATGTGAAGCGAATCATCTTCGATGTTCAATCACACTCGTAACTTTAGACGAGGGCCAAAATGTAGTTTAAAAAAATAAAAAGTACAATTGGACGCGAACAGGCGAGTATAAGAATGAGATTTTCACTCTGCAGCGGAGTGTGCGCTGATATGAAACTTCCTGGCAGATTAAAACTGTGTGCCCGACCGAGACTCGAACTCGGGACCTTTGCCTTTCGCGGGCAAGTGGTCTACCAACTGAGCTACCGAAGCACGACTCACGTCCGGTACTCACAGCTTTACTTCTGCCAGTACCTCGTCTCCTACCTTCCAAACTTTACAGAAGCTCTCCTGCGAACCTTGCAGAACTAGCACTCCTGAAAGAAAGGATATTGCGGAGACATGGCTTAGCCACGGCCTGGGGGATGTTTCCAGAATGAGATTTTCACTCTGCAGCGGAGTGTGCGCTGATATGAAACTTCCTGGCAGATTAAAACTGCACTTGCCCGCGAAAGGCAAAGGTCCCGAGTTCGAGTCTCGGTCGGGCACACAGTTTTAATCTGCCAGGAAGTTTCATATCAGCGCACACTCCGCTGCAGAGTGAAAATCTCATTCTGGAAACATCCCCCAGGCTGTGGCTAAGCCATGTCTCCGCAATATCCTTTCTTTCAGGAGTGCTAGTTCTGCAAGGTTCGCAGGAGAGCTTCTGTAAAGTTTGGAAGGTACGAGACGAGGTACTGGCAGAAGTAAAGCTGTGAGACCGGACGTGAGTCGTGCTTCGGTAGCTCAGTTGGTAGAGCACTTGCCCGCGAAAGGCAAAGGTCCCGAGTTCGAGTCTCGGTCGGGCACACAGTTTTAATCTGCCAGGAAGTTTCAGGCGAGTATAAGTTTAGAATGCACGACGATTACCACTAGACCACGGGCTCACTGAATCGGACAACATCTAGGAAGTAGACAACACTTCCTCCTGACACTGCCGCATCTTACAGTGTTGCCAGATTGTGCAGATGGCCGGACTTAGAGTTGTCAGGGGCGGTCAGTTTTACTGGCCACCTTAAGTGAACGACTCGGACTTGGTCTCTGTGGCGGCCGGCTGGCGGTCAGTTTTTATGTCTAAGACTGTACATGACATACGCACATGCAGACAAAACCAAAATTAAAAAGTTAAGTGTGTTACAAAGTACAACTGTAAATTTAATGATACGGATCTATACTTTGAGCATAACATCCACTTTCTGTAGCTGGACTATGCCAATGTGGTGTATTACTTTCACAAATGATCCGTCACTCTTATGATTTCAAGATAATTTTTACCTTAATTATGTTTGTGTCCTTTAAGTTTTTTGATGCAGTGGACCTGACACGCAGTGCCACTGATCTGTGTAGGTTGGCTTCTTCACCGTCTGCAGAGGGTCAAGGGCTATAGGAGAGCGTCAATCTACACAAGCTACGAAATGACATAATCACCTGTTACATCACTCGACCATATTTTGTTGTTCTTACGAGGCATAATCAAAATGTAATGGGATTTTTTTTTAATTTAATGGGCTTTATACATCTGATTCTCAATTTTTTCTCTTATCTTTTTGGTTCAAATGTTCCTGATGTATGTTTGCATTTTCAGCTGTTTTGAATATTTAGTTTACTGTTGACAGTCTAAAAGGTCATATGTGTTTTTAAGAGCTCGGCAAATGTTTACTTACGAAAAACATGGATCACAGAATTTGCATTACATTTGGCTTGAAAACTGTAATAAAGTGCAGCAACACATTTGAAATGTTGACTGTGGCTTGTGGCGAATCTGCTCTGAGTGAGACAAGAGCTTATTGAGTGGTACAAACATTTCGAGGGGGGTTGAGAAGCTGTATAAGACCTCAACTGCTCTGGACTCCCCAGCACACCAATTACTAATGGCGGTGTAGAGAAAACGATTCTGGAAAATCATCGAATCGCCATCAGAGAGGTTGCCGACACTGTCAGCATATCCTTTGGCTCATGCTAAGCAATTTTTTCAGATGTTTTGGGCATCCAACGTGTAGCAGTACAGTTTCTTCCACAATAGCTGAATGAAGCTGACAATGATCCTGAACTTCTAAAGGTTATAACAGGTGACAAAACATGGGTATACAGGCATTACGTCAAACCCAACACAAACTGTCTGAAGAGACACACTGAAAAAAATTTGACAAATCTGATCACTTGTGAACTTTTTCTCACTGTTTTCTTTAATTATAATGGAACAGTGCATCACGATTTACTGCCGTAAGGTCATACAGCCAATAAGGAATACTACCTGGAAGCTACGCTCCAATAGCATAAAGCAATCCAAAGAAAACAACCGAAACTGTGGCAAAACCACTTGTGGAAACTGTATCATGATATTGCTCCCACTCACATCCCAATGTTTGTGATTTTTTGGCAAAAAGCGCAACTGTTATGTTGCCTCGGACACTGTATTTGCCAGACACGGTCCCGTGCGACTTCTTTCTTTTCCCGAGGCTCAAGAAAGGACATTGTTTTGCCACCATTGATGAGATAAAAACAGAATGCCTAAAAGAGCTGAATACCACAACAAAAACTGAGTTCCAGAAGTACTTGCAAGACTGGAAAAAGCACTGACAGAAGTCCATTATATTTGACAGGGATTACTTTGAAGGGACAAGCTGATGTTGACAAATAAGTAAAGATTCTTTAAGAAAAGTACAAATTCCCATTACTTTCTGATTCACACCTCATAGATGACAAGTACAATGTTGGGTGAAGAGATCTTTGAATAATTTGTAGATCAGATCATCATCTCTGAATAGAAATTTAAATCAGAAAGACATTTTATATTTTCTCTCTTCAACTGACATTATTGTCTGTCCATCTGCTCCTCAATTTCCAAGATGCCACAGTGTAAGTGACCCCCTCACAGCAGGTGGAGACGCTCAATTGCCACCACATCTTAGTGACGATCTTTGCTCACACATCTGTCACCAAATCTGCACATATCCAGCTAGCATACAGTGGGAAATTATCTACACACTACCTACCTAAAATACTGTTTTTACACGAATATATTTCATCGGCTTGAGAGGAAGAAGTAAAATACGTCATTCTCGATGAACGTGTTCACCACATAATTCGGCAGTTTACTCTGATTTCCTTTCATGTGTATTGGTGTGACCTGTACAGTTTCCAGTCCTCGAGTACAGATCTTACGACTGATATGACTGCTAAATATGGAGCTAATACATTAGCAAACTCTGGCAGAAATGTAAGATTGTCTTCACTAAGAACCCTGGTGTTGCCTTTGTATCCTGGTAGAATTATTAAATTGTGGTCTTCTATAATGGACTGGACTGCGGAAAACATTAACATTGTACTTCCAATCCTATGGTTTTTATACAGCAATTTGAAGCTTGTGTGTCTTGGTCTCTCAGATTTGCTTGTCAACTTCGATGTAGGGTCACTTTTTACCTGAGTTCCTCTTTAAGGATCCTCGTAGTTAATTGGTGAAGAACTGGTCAAGCAAAGGGCCAAGATTTGTCACCACGAGCTGATGTAGATGTATTCTTTATTTAATGACAGTTTTCAACAAACACACACAGTGGTATGAGGAGCTCATAGTCCCAAAGAGTTGCCAATTTATTAATGGAGGATTTTGAAGACATGGCCCTAAGGATGGCATTTTTAAAACCTATTTCTTTTTTGGAGGTATGCCAATGGTACATTCATTGTATGACCACATGGGAGAGCTGCTATTAATGGTTCCCTAGATCATTTAAGTTGCCTTCATCTCCACATCATGTTCGCAATGGAGGCTGAAAGGAGTGGAAAGCTACCGTTTCTAGATGTCTCATTTACAGAAAGGAACACTAGGATACAATGATTATCAAAAGCCCACGAGCACGGACCATTATCTGCATGCATACAACTGCCATCCCCCGTTCCAATGCACGGCAGTCGTGCAGACTTTCGCAAGAGCAGCTTAAGTTGTTTTAGATATAGAAAGCTTGACCAAAAGCTACATCACCTTAAAGTTGTCTTCAAGCAGAATGGCTATACAGAGAAATGGATCTGCTGTGCTATCCACTTTGGACTTAGGAGGAACCATTAGAAAAGACATGTAAATTGGTGGCTTCTCTATCTCTTTCTGTGAGCATATCTTTAAAAATATGAAGAATTTTAAAAAGATATGAGATAAAAAGTGTTTTTTATCTGCCAGTCAAGATTAGAGCACTCCTTGGCTCAGTACAGTATGACCTGAGATTGAGAAGTCCAGTGTGTACAAAATCCCCTGCCATTTTGGGAAAGCTTATATTTGTCAAACAATTCGTACTATTCAGATCGATGTGCTGAGCACCAGGACAACGCAACTTTGTGTCAGCCTGAGAAATCTGTTACGGCAGAGCGCCATCTTATTGAGGGGCATAAAATGTTGTATGGAGAGACAGGTGGACCTTGTTAAAATGACTTCATGATCTGGTTGCAGACACGAGAAGAATATTATTAGTTTACAATGTTTAAGATTTTATAATTTTATTTACTTACTCTTATTTACTTACCCGAGACAATGAAACTGTCTATACAGTTATTTGTTTATTGTTGGAGGAAAAGAATAGAGTTAAGGTTACTTTGGGTCACTGGGTAATTCATGTTAATTCCCATAATTATTAGGCTGGAATACTTAATGATTCTTTATTATAGAAAATGAATTTTTCCTAGTATGTAGGTCACTTGGTGCTAAGTGTGCTTATACCATTGTAAATTATATAAATGAGTAGCCCAGATGTAAATGCCGCCAAATGCATTTTTTGTCAATTTTGAGTTGATCACACTAACGTGTAGATTTTTTCGGCACTTATTTGATGGAATAGGTTTCAGGGTGGAAAACCTGCTATAAGCTGTTGACGATGGCTATAGAAAATCGTGTTCATTTGCAGAAGCCACTAAGTGCACAACTACTGCACGTTGTCTTCGGGTGCACCGCTCATTAAATATCCAATGTTTACAAAACCTCCTAAGTCCAACAGGAATGGCGATCGCTGTGCTGTGTCCAGATGCAAAGTGTGCCAACTGACATCAGTCTTACTAATCTAGATATTCAAAGCTACCTTTCAGTTTGTTACAATTATAAGGGATATTTTTCTTACTCAGAGTTAGGTTGGCTGCAATGTAGCAAACACGTATGCAACAATGAAGCTCATCCTGCAGATGCATTGTCAAAATACAAGTCAGTAAGCAGAGTTCAGATGACAAATATGATGTTTGCATAACTGATTTTGTGGATGGTTTAAATTCAGATGATGGTACTCGTACAAATGAGTTGGGAGTAATAGAAACAGTAGCAATTTTGCAGGACGTCAAACCCATCTTTGTACCTGCAAATGACCAGAACAAGACCGAGGGAGACTGCCCTTCGCAGCAAAGGGAGAGGTGTCCCGATCAGTAGAAAAGAAATGTTTCCAAAACAGAAAGGTAAAAACATGAACAGTATATTTAAAGCAATGTTATGCAATGAAAACTGTGTTGACACTAATTGTTATGACATATGTGGAAGGATTAGTGAAAGTTACTGTAAACCAGCATTTCCAGATTTTTTTTTTTTTAAAGGGAGAGAGAGAGAGAGAGAGAGAGGAGAGAGAGAGAGAGAGAGAGAGGGAGAGAGAGAGAGAGAGAGAGAGGAGAGAGAGAGAGGGAGAGAGGAAAGAAAGAAAAACGCACAATTTTTTTAAAATCTAATGTTGACTATTCAAATTTGTTCTCTTTTTGAGGTTAAGTAAGTCAGTTTTTCCTGGTAAAATTATACCACCTTCATATTTTTATATGCCAATTTTGTAGAATATTCAGACTTTTCTTTGAAATATAATGTTTCTGTTTATATACACAATACTTAAATTCCGCATTTCTGTCATTCCTAACATATCACCAAGTAGCGGATTTTGCAACCAAATGTTTGTTTTGAAATTGGATAGATACATTTGTAAAACCCGCTAATTGGATAAATCAGGTGCAAAAACCAAGAAATCAATATTTCACTTAAAATTTTAATGTATAAAACATAATTGCATATTTCAGCCATTAATACCATGCAATTAATAATTTTGTACTTATTTTTAAAAAAGAAATGAAATCTTTAATAGTTTGGACAGAATGAGTTTTCCACTATTATCTCAGTTTCTTTTATTGTGCAGCTAGCGGATTTTGGATGTGGGCTACTCAAATGAAAGTACATGTTACTCTGACCTAACTGTAAACTGAACGACATGACAGTTCTCATAACAGTCCACAATTATAAAAAGAAATGAGCATGTTTTTTCCATTGTTATGAAGGCCCATACAAAATTACAGGGATTCCACATCCAAAGACTGTTTTCTCAGTAGCCCCTTTGAGCGGAAAAGAAAAGGTCTCTCTAATATAGATGTGATCATGAGTCATGTGTCATAAGAAACATCCCTTTTCACTTAACATAGTTTTACATTAGTATGTGGTGACAATAGACATTAACAAACTTTAGAGGGCAAGTAGACTTCAAAACATACAGAAGGTGTTTCTTTTTCTATATTGAGCTGGACATTAGCTCCATCGCTTTTGACATGGGAAATCAAGGAGAATACACCCTTAGATATGAAGTAGACATATGTTGGACTAGCATTCAGATATGACTGTTGCACCATCTAATAGGAGGGCATTCACTGTAACACATCATATGAGGGCATTCAGAGTTACAATAGTGATTATGTACAGAGGAATCAGACAAATACAGTACAAAAGACAGATTACAAAACCGAACATGAATAAAGGCTATGGCAGGATTGGGTTACCTTGACATATATGTATAAAAGGAGCAGGTATATATGCAAATGCTATTAACAGGATATTGAACACTATTATGTATGTATGCATGTAAAGTGTGCTGGAAAGGATAGGTGGACCTACAGGTAACGGATGACCTCTTCCCGAGATGAAAAAAGATGCACGAATAGGAACAGTGTCGCAGTGGATAATTATGCAGTAGCGTAGGGATAATTTTAGTGTGGAAAGAGGTGTAGCTTGTTTGTTTTGTTTTAGGATGCAAAAACATCTAGGGTCATACACACGCTTGTCAAAACTGTGAAATACGAAGACAAAGAGAGGGGTTAAAAGGGGCTAAAAACAGGGATGTGGAGAAAGGTCTATAAAATACACCACAGAGAAACGGAGGTCCAAAACTAAAAATTAAATGGCCTTCACCATATTACTACGACAGATAAAAAGTAAAACACGGTCGACAGCCCGTGCGTCATTTGCTAAAATGCCCGATAACTCGGGCATCAAACTCAGGCGGGAACATACGACGGTTAAAAAATGGGCATTCTGTCAGGAAATGGCAGACAGTTAAAAGTTGGGAGCAATGTGCATAAAGTGGTGGGTGAGCGCCACTTAACAAATGGTGATGGCTAAAAAGGCAGTGCCCAATAGGCAACCCAGTTAAAATGACCTCCTGTAGGCGGGAGAGCTGAGCGGAGGTCGTCCGAGCTGCTGGGAGGGGCTTAATAACCCGAACTTATTCCCATGAAGGGAGGACCAGTGGTGATGCCAATGTGACCCCACCTCTTGACAGACAGCAACACAGAAATCATCACTGGAGGGAGGGGGAGATATAAGAACTAGTGGGCTGAGGTACAAGGACTGCAGCCTTGGCAGCAGTGTCACCAACCTCGTTTACTGTCAGACCGACACGACCAGGGACCCACATAAACATCACAGGGGCTCCATCAAGAGCGAGCATGTGACAGTTTTCCTGGACCCGCTGCACTAAAGGATGGGCAGTGAACAGGGCACAGATGCTCTGAAGGGCACCGAGTGTGTCCGAGTAGATGACAATTTAAAAGCCCGTGTCCCCGATGTACTCCGTGGCCTGATACAGGGCGAAGAGCTTTCCTGTAAATACTGAGCAGCGTGCCAGAAGCTGATACCGAAAAACATCAGTGCCAATAACGAAGGCACACCCGACACCACGGTCAGTCTGACAGCCGTCAGTGTACACGAAGGCACTATCCTGAAGTTTCGTGCAAAGGTCGTTAAACTGAAGGCGATAGAGCGAGGCTGGAGTAGTATCCTTAGGAAGTGACTGAAGGCCGAGGTGAACACAGGCCGCCACACAAAGCCGAGGTGGTGAAGGGTTCACAACCACCAGGAAAGCTGCAAGTCGCACGAAGATAAGCTGCCGGAGCAAGAGGCAAAAGCGAACTCCAGGAGCTAACAGAGAAGAAGGACACACACTGTACTGGCGATCGAAGGAGGTGGCCACGCACGGTAGACAAACGGCATGTATACCTGCTGAGGTGAAAGTCACGGCAGTAGGACAGCGGTAGTTCAGCAGCTTCTGCATACACTTTCAATCGGACGAGTGTAAAAAGTGTAAGTGGCCAAATGGATATCACGATGGTGGATAGTATTGAGACAGTGTAAGAGGGACAAACATAAAAAAGCACCCATAGTTTAGTTTCGAGCAGATAAGGGACAGGTACAGAGGAGGGTGGTTCGATGTGCAGCCCAGGAATATCGCTGAGGACACACGTGACACTGAGGGACTGCATACAGCGGGCTGCCAGATAAGACACGGGGAGGACCGAGAGAGTTTCCTACCAAGCATGAGCCCCAGGAATGTTGTAGTTTCAACGAATGGGAGAGCAACGAGCCCAAGATGTAAAGATGTTGCGAGAAACCAATTGTGCCACCAGAAATTCATAAAAACGGTTTTGTTAGTGGAAAAATGAAAGCCACTGTCGATGCTCCAGGAGTAAAGACAATCAAGACATCACAGAAGATGCTGCTCAATGAGGCAGGTCAGTAGAGAACTGCAATAGATGGCAAAATTGTCAACAAAAAGGGAACTGGAGATGCCCAGCTGGAGGCAGGCCATTATAGGGTTAATGGCGATAGCAAAGAAATCAATGTTCAGGATGGAACCCAGAGGCACGCCATTTTCCTGGATGAATGTTTCCGACAAGGCAGAACCCACACGTACATTGAAAACAGGGTCTTTTAAAAATTCCCCCAGGAAGTGGGAAGTGGGGGAGGTGGCCACGGAAGCCGCACGTGTTGAGAATATGGAGGATACCAGTCCACCAGCAGGTGTCATAGGCTCCACGAGATCTACTGTATGCTTTCTTGTGATGACGGCCTGCAGAGTCCAATGCAGAAAATTTGTCGGTGGTGTGCACCGTCGAAAAGGATCTTCGAGTCGGTAAAAGAGAAGACCGTATGCCTTTGTTGGACTTTTTCCAGCCATTCCAGTCAGCAGAGGAAGACTCGTGTTGCTGGCTCGAGTACCTACTGCAACCTACATCCTTCTGAATCTGTTTAGTGTATTCATCTCTTGGTCTCCCTCTACGATTTTTACCCTCCACGCTGCCCTCCAATACTAAATTGGTGATCCCTTGATGCCTCAGAACATGTCCTACCAACTGATCCCTTTTTCTGGACAAGTTGTGCCACAAACTTCTGTTCTCCCCCATTCTATTCAATACCTCCTCATTAGTTATGTGATCTACCCAGCTAATCTTCAGCATTCTTCTGTAGCACCACATTTCAAAAGCTTCTATTCTCTTCTTGTCTAAACTATTTATTGTCCACGTTTCACTTCCATACATGGCTACACTCGATACAAACACTTTCAGAAACGACTTCCCGACACTTAAATCTATACTCGATGTTAACAAATTTCTCTTCTTCAGAAACGCATCCTTGCCATTGCCAGTCTTCATTTTATATCCTCTCTACTTCGACCACCATCAGTTATTTTGCTCCCCAAATAGCAAAACTCCTTTACTACTTTAAGTGTCTCATTTCCTAATCTAATTCCCTCAGCATCATCCGACTTAATTCGACTACATTCCATTATCCTCGTTTTGCTTTTGTTGATGTTCACCTTATACCCTCATTTCAAGACACTGTCCATTCCGTTTAACTGCTCTTCCAAGTCCTTTGCTGTCTCTGACAGAATTACAATGTCATCGGCGAACCTCAAAGTTTTTATTTCTTCTCCATTGATTTTAATACCTACTCCGAACTTTTCTTTTGTTTCATTTATTTCTTGCTCAATATACAGATTGAATAACATCAGGGATAGGCTACAACCCTGTCTCACTCCCTTCCCAACCACTGCTCCCCTTTCATACCCCTCGACTCTTATAACTGCCATCTGCTTTCTGTACAAATTGTAAATAGCCTTTCACTCTCTGTATTTTACCCCTGCCACCTACAGAATTTGAAAGAGAGTATTCTAGTTAACATTGTCAAAAGCTTTCTCTAAGTTTCCAAATGCTAGAAACGTAGGTTTGCCTTTCCTTAATCTTTCTTCTAACATAAGTCGTAGGGTCAGTATTGCCTCACGTGTTCCAACATTTCTACGGAATCCAAACTGATATTCCCCGAGGTCAGCTTCTATCAGTTTTTCCATTCGTCTGTAAGGAATTCACGTTAGTATTTTGCAGCTGTGACTTATTAAACTGATAGTTCGGTAATTTTCACATCTGTCAACACCTGCTTTCTTTGGGATTGGGATTATTATATTCTTCTTGAAGTCTGAGGGTATTTCACCTGTCTCATACATCTTGCTCACCAGATGGTAGAGTTTTGTCAGGAGTGGCTCTCCCAAGGTTGTCAATAGTTCTAATGGAATATTGGCTACTCCCGGGGCCTTGTTTCGACTCAGGTCTTTCAGTGCTCTGTCAAACTCTTCACGCAATATCATATCTCCCATTTCATTTTCATCTACATCCTCTTCCATTTCTATAATATTGTCCTCAAGTACATCGCCCTTGTATAGGCCCTCTACATACTCCTTCCACCTTTCTGCTTTCCCTTCTTTGCTTAGAACTGGGTTACCATCAAAGCTCTTGATATTCATGCAAGTGGTTCTCCTTTCTCCAAAGGTCTCTTTAACTTTCCTGTAGGCAGTATCTATCTTACCCCTAGTGAGATAAGCCTCTACATCCTTACATTTGTCCTCTAGCCATCTCTGCTTAGCCATTTTGCACTTCCTGTCAATATCATTTTTGAGACGTTTATATTCCTTTTTGCTTGCTTCATTTACTGCATTTTTATATTTTCTCCTTTCATCAATTAAATTCAATATTACTTCTGTTACCCAAGGGTTTCCACTAGTCCTCGTCTTTTTACCTATTTGATCCTCTGCTGCCTTCACTACTTCATCCCTCAAAGCTACCCATTCTTTTTCTACTGTATTTCTTTCCCCCATTCCTGTCAATTGTTCTCTTATGCTCTCCCTGAAACTCTGTACAATCTCTGGTTCTTTCAGTTTATCCAGGTTCCATCTCCTTAAATTCCCACCTTTTTGCAGTTTCTTCAGTTTTAATCTACAGTTCATTACCAACAGATTGTGGTCAGAGTCCACATCTGCCCCTGGGAATGTCTTACAATTTAAAACCTGGTTCCTAAATGATGACAGACTAAAGGCAGAAATAGTAAATGTCTTTTTTCCAAAGCTGTTTCACAGAGGAAGACTACACTGTAGTTCCTTCTCTAGACTGTCGCACAGATGACAAAATGGTAGATATCGAAACAGATGACAGAGGGGTACAAAAACAATTAAAATCTCTCAAAAGAGGAAAGGCCGTTGGACCTGATGGGATACCAGTTTGATTTTACACAGAGTACGCGAAGGAACTTGCCCCCCTTGTTGCAGCGGTGTACCATAGGTCTCTAGAAGAGCGTAGCGTTCCAAAGGATTGGAAGAGGGCACAGGTCATCCCCGTTTTCATGAAGGGACGTTGAACAGATATGCAGAACTAGAGACCTATATCTCTAACGTCAATCAGTTGTAGATTTTTGGAACACGTATTATGACTTTTCTGGAGACTAGAAATCTACTCTGTAGAAATCAGCACGGGTTTCGAAAAAGACGATTGTGTGAAACCCAGCTCGCGCTATTCGTCCACGAGACTCAAGAGGGCCATAGACACGGGTTCCCAGGCAGATGCCATGTTTTTTTTACTTCCACAATGGGTTCGATACAGTTCCCCACAGTCGTTTATTGAACAAAGTAAGAGCACATGGACTATCAGACCAATTGTGTGACTGAATTGAAGAGTTCCTAGATAACAGAACGCAACATGTCATTCTCAATGGAGAGAAGTCTTCCAAAGTAAGAGTGATTTCAGGGGTGCTGCAGGGGAGTGTCGTACAGCCAGGATAATTGCCGCTCTTTTTTTATGCAAAATCTAGTTTTTCACACATCTCAATGTCTATGTCATCATATCTCATGAATAATTTTGCAGGCACTTTCAGTGGTATACGTGGATACCACCTGCAAAATGTGTTTCAAATACTGTTAGTAGTAATAAATTAAAACAAGATGCACCATGCGGTAGTTTTACTGCAAGTACAGTGACAATGTAGTAAGCAATAGACTTTTTACATTTCATCATTTGGTGGAGTGTGTCCACAAAATAATTTTTCATGAATGTTAGAAATTATGCTTGAAGTTTATCAGAAGTTGTTTACTGCTCTCATTCGCAAATACTGGACGAATATAGTAGCAGTAATTTTCGCCTAATAAGCTTAGCAGCTTCAAGCAGTTTACAGTTTCTGACTGCGGAACGTGTCTCACTATGTCAAACCTTTAACATTAGATTTTCTCTCTTAATGAGTAGATTAAGATAGGATTTTAAATTTTTCAGTTCAGTCATTCAGTCAATAATTATATAAAACATTGAAAATCAAATTTTAATAGCCCCCGGAAACCGTTAGATACGCAAGCTGCAACTAGGATTGTGAATCACGAACCGTGCTAACTGCTTAGTAACACAGATCTCACAGAGCTGCATTCATTTAACAGTAAATAGTGTAGCCACTGATGACTCCATAGCAGTAATGAGACACGTTCGGGTGTTTTAACATAACTTTCACAAATTATATGTAAAATAAGGGAAAGGCAAACAGTCAGTGCATACAGTGGACTGACATGTGGAGCATAGAAACACGTAACTAGAAACTGTACTCACACTAGATTTCAAGCTCTCTTTCCTTTTTTTTTGTGGATAGATGAGAAATGGGATAAGCGGTAAGTCGAGGCAGTGGGAAACAGGTTATGGGATGTTTAGGCCAGGGGGACTGCAAGAGGGCAGGATATGGCAGAGACACAATTCCCACCTGCACAGTTGAGAGAAATTATTGCTGGAACATAGTATCCAAATGGTCCAAACAGTGAAGCAGCTGTCGAAGTCATTCATGTTGTCATGTGCAGCACGTTCGGCAACTGGATCCTCGAGTTTCTGGTTTGCGACAGGTTGGCTGTAGCTGTACGTGCTAGTGGACAGTTGGTTACTTATCGTGACGAGATAGAATGCTGAGAGTAATTGCAGCACACCTGATATGTACCGTGGCTGTTTTCATACCTGGACCTGCCTCAAAGTGTAGGAGATGCCCGGGATTGAACTGCTGTAGGAATTAGTGAGTGGGAGTACAGGGCAGGTCCTGCACCTGGGTCAGCCACAAGGGAATAACCGACAGGATGCAGGATTGGAGTGGGAGCGGACAAGGATATTCTGTAGTCGGGTGGCCAACAGAGCCCTACTCGGGTGGTGTGCATACGGTATCCCTTATCTCGGAGCATGACAAGAGGTAGCTGAAGCCCAGGTGAAAGGTGTGGTTCAGATTTCAAGGCCGGAGTGATACAGGTTGATTAGGGGAGTGCCGGTTGCTGGCTAGTTAACAGGGTTGCTGGTGTCAGAAGAGATGGCATGGGAGATCAGTTTACGGGCGAGCTGGATGGGATATTGTCTATGAACACAGGCTTCAGTCCAAGTTATCAGTGCATTTAGACAACTTCTACATTCCACAGCAGATTCAGTGTCCACAGGTTTCAGGCTGTAAGGAAGAGACTTTTGGACACAGAATGGGTTACAGCTGTCAAGTAGAGTTACTGTAAGTAGTCGGTGCACCTGATACGAACAGACTTAATTATAGTGTCATCTGACAGGTGGAGAACAGCATCTAGGTAGGTGGCTCACTGAACTGAGTTGAGAAGAACCAGGTGAAGTGGATTTGGGAGTACGCATTGAATTTATGGAGTCCAGACCGTGAAAATGTCATTGATGAGTCTGAACCGAACGAGGGGTTGTAGGTGCTGGTTGAATAGGAAGGATCCCTCCAGATGGCCCATAAATATCCTGGCATAGAATGGTGTCATGTGAGTCTCTCAGCAGTTCCACAGAATTTTTAACAGATTTGGCCTTTGAAAGAAAAATAATACTGTCGTCAAGATGTGGGTCGAGGTTTTAAGCGTAGTGAGTACAGTGTTTCGGTTTTCAGTTTGTTGCAAAAATTACATTTATTTGTGTAGACACTACTAGCATGAAATACCCAAAAGTAAACTACCATCTGTCAAACAGACATTAACAGTTTTCTTTTACTATTTAGGGGAGTGTAAATTAATTATGCACCAAAGTGTCATACTGTGTGTGAAGTGAAAATTTGTTTGGGAGATTAATCACTTCCGACAAACGAGCTGAGAAACTCAATGCTGAAATTAGACGATCTGTGTCAGCTACTGCAGCAACTACATAAATTTGCTGGGAGATTGCCGAGACTTAACAACTGAAAAGAAACGAGACTTTTTTCCCCAAAACCTTGATGAATTAGCACACATCATTCTCTGAAGGTCTTTACAATCGAAAAAGATTACCAGTTAGAGATCAGCCAGCAGATGAAAAGCACCCCAAATAGGTGCGTGAAATCCATCATTAGTTATTTGAGAAAGAACTGAGCAGGCACAGGCAACCATTAACAGGCAAGAGTGAAACTAATATAAAAATTGATAAATCAGTAAATTGCACATTAATGTAGACAATTGAAAGATAAATTTTACACACATTATTTAAAAATAAAAGGAAAGAAATCCACCACCAGTTTAATGCTGCTAATCTCACATATATTTCAGTCATTTAATTTACTATGGAAAAGATCAAAACAAGGTTGTCATGGAATTCGTATTGAATAGCTTTTATGTTAAATTACTAGTCTCTGTCACAAAGGCACAAAATACGAACCCTTCTAGAGGTCTTGAATAAAAACATTTTGCAAAAGGATCTTTTTTATTTATCTTGCAGGCACAATACAAACGAGACAATTATTCTGATAGTTTTTGAATTAGCTGTGAATTCTTTCTCTAAGAACTATCTCATGGAGTACTTATCCGTGCCCCAAAGGGATCATTCAAGGAGGATGACAAAAACAATTTATGTGTTTAAAAAGTTTATGTGCCTTGATGAAGCTGAATTGCAACAACAAGGACAGACTGCAGTTTGTTCTGTTTGTACTTTCATTAATGCTTCATATGTTGGAGCTAAATCCTGTGTCGCTTCAAAAGCCAAAGCTCCGTATTTGAATTTCAGAATTCTTTCAAAACTACTTCACATGTATATACCACGATGTCGATAGTGACATGCTGAGTGTGGCTTTACAAAAACTGGAATATAATTCATGGTTCCCATCAATTCTTCTATCACCTTAATTTTATGAGTAAAAAATTACTACAATCACTACACTGAATCATACAACAGAGCAACCAGACAAAGATAGTTAAGGATTCAAGTAGGAATATTAATGGAAATGAAATGCTTGTTTCTAGTACACTAAGAGTACTCTTATTCAAACAATCTGATTTGAGTGACAAGTTCCGTATGTCAGAACCTTCACAGTGGCATATAAATGAAGATGTCAACACACTTCAGTTACTAAACTGAACACTGTAAATTATCCAATTGAAACAGGAACAAAGTTCGTGGAATACAATAATAAATAAATTATACAGAAAAATTAGGAACAGAAGTTGCATGTACTTCATGTTGTGTAGGAGTTCCAGGGCAAAATAAGATTTCTTTGAAGAATAAGTATGTTTACAGAAAAGTGTGATTTTTGGGTCATATGTGACTCAAGTGCTTTGTATATAGTAGGCTTATAGGTTGTATTATTACAGTTACTACAGCAATTCAATATTAATATTTAAGTTAAAGTAATAAAGTTATTCGCTACTTTTGAACAGTATTTTTTAAATAAAAAGTAAATATGATTTTATGCCAATCTACGATTTTTCAAATGGGGAGGTACCCCTTCCCTTCTTTCTATGGAGCTGAAATCATGAACAACTCATTATTTTGTGCAAAGAAAACAAGTTATGGGGCAGCACAAGGAAACAGTCAAAGTTGAAAAATAAGATAATCACTAAGTGTCTTGTTTTATTTTTGGAAGAAATGCCAAAATCGCATGTTTTATGCACACTTTCTTACACTATAATCAAAAACATAATATAAAGTTATCTTAAAAACTAGTCACTCAATCAAGCAGACAAAACAAAAAACAAAAATCTGTCTTGTGGGAAATTTGTCTTCTACTGTGGATCCAAATGACAAAGAGATAAGCAGGTTTCTTTGTCTGTGTGAAAGAAGTATACATCACAAACAACTTAATTTTTACGTAAGTTTTATAACTGTAAAAAAATTGAAATGGAATGTGGAGCAAGTGTCTACCCTAAAAAAGAACGAGACAGAGCTGGGAACAAGACATCCACTACTGTTCCTGGAACAAGGACAGGCCACAACAGTTCTGGGAATGAGGACCAACCGTTCCTGGAGCCAGAACTGGCCGCAACCATTCCATGAATGAAGAAAGGCCACGACTGTTCCTGGAATGATCAAAGTGAACTATGAACAACTGTTCCTTAAAAATCATCCCTCGATCTTTCCGTTCACTTTTGTGAACCATTACTGTGGACCCATTCATTTACAAACAACCCACCTCTAGATGGGAAGTTAAGAGACAATAGTTTAGAGGTTTCAGTCAACCAAGGCATAGGTTTGTTCTCTGGGAGCATTGTAACCGACCATAATGGGGTGACCCTCAGAGATATCTATGGGATTGTGTTTGCAGAGAAGATAAACAGTGGGGGTGTGTGGGGGCTGCTGGTGTGGGGAGGGGTATGAATTTAAACGTCAGGTAATGAGACGGACCAAAGATTCTGGGATGGGATCATGGTAAAAGGCTTTGTATCAGACATGTCAGGAAGTTGATGGAGACCCTCGGGCACACAGCCACTATGGCTCATGACCACTCTGGTGGATCCTTTTCTGCACAATGGATGGTAAGGTTTGGGGTGATTTTCAGATTATGGACAGCTGTGTGTTCCATAGGAGTGATGGACTAACCACCTTCCACCCAGTCATCCCCTGGTAATCATCCAGGAATTCCTCACTTCTAACCTGGCCTCACCTTGCTTTCCTAAATCCCCCCTCCCATCTTTTTCCACCTCTCCCCCTTTCTCAGTCATCCTATGCTGTTCTCCTTCCCTCCTACAATCTCTCTATATCTCATTTATTGTCTACCCTCTGTACTCCTTTCATCTTGTTGTGCTACCAGTGAGTCATCTATTGAAAGAACTGCCCCACTCCTTGCATCCTCCCCTACACTCTCCCCACCTCCATCAGATCAGGCAACTGTTTTCACTAATCGACAATTAATATCAGTGTAGCCTGGCCACAAGAGTGTGGGTCTGGGTGTCTGTGAGTGAGTCTGTGTGGTTGTGTGTGTGTCAATGTGAGTACTTTTACTAGTAAGTTAGTTAGTTGTTTGCGTGTTCCATTGATCAATCACGCGGTACGGTAGTCGCTATGATGTGGAACGCGTCAAGCGCACAAGAAATGCGCATATGAAACATGATTTTTTAATATATACATATTACAATACAGAGTTAAATATTAATATTTCTTTTATTTACCCCATTCCCTTAAATTTCAAAAAATGCATATAATATATTTATAGATTTATTTATTCCTATTCAAGAATTCATCTAGGGTATAGAAGAAGTTGTCAAGCAGATATTATTTCAAACTTCCTGGCAGATTAAAACAGTGTGCCGGACCGAGACTCGAACTCGGGACCTTTGCCTTTTGCGGGCAAGTGCTCTACCAACTGAGCTACCCCAGCACAACTCACGCCCCGTCCTCACAGCTTTAATTACGCCAGTACCTTGTCTCCTACCTTCCAAACTTCACAGAAGCTCTCTGTCCGGCACACCGTTTTAATCTGCCAGGAAGTTTCATATCAGCCCACACTCCGCTGTAGAGTGAAAATTTCATTCTAGATATAATTTGAATTTATTTTTGAAGCTATTACTGCTATCTGTCAGACATTTTATGTCATCTGGTAATTTGTCGAAAATTTTTATAGCAGCGTATTTTACCCCTTTCTGTGCCAAAGATAGGTTGAGTGAAGGATAGTGTAAGTCTTTCTTTTTTCTTGTATTATAATCATAAATGTCACTGTTGTTTTTAAACTGGTCCATGTTGTTGAGAACAAATTTCATTAGTGAGTAAATGTACTGTGAGGCTGTTGTAAGAATTACAAATCTTTTAAAAAGATGCCTACAAGATGTGCGGCTATGAACCGCACACATTATTCTAACCACTTTCTTTTGAGCCGTGAATACTTTTTGTCTAAATGTTGAGTTACCCCAAAGTATTATTCCATATGACATCAGAGAGTGAAAGTATGCAAAGTATGTTAGGTTACTAATTTCTATATCCTCAAAATTGGCAATTATTCTGAATGCAAAAGTTGCTGAACCTAGTGGCTTTAGAAGATCCAAAATATGAATTTTCCAATTAATATTCTCAGCTATATGTACACCCAAAAACTTAGTATGCTCTACCCTGTCTACTGACTTCTGTTAATGTGTTATATTTCTTGAAGGAACTGCACTTTTTGCAGCAGAAAATTGGATGTTCTGTGTTTTCTCAAAGTTTAGAGCAAGCCCATTTGCAGAAACCTCATTAACGACTTTTCCAAAGACCTTATTTGTATCATTTTCAATTGGAGTTTCTTTTACTGGATTAATATTGCATCATCAGCAAACAGTGTCAGTTCAGCTTTCTGTTTCAGACAGGAAGGAAGGTCGTTCACATATATCAAGAACAGAAGGGGATGCATGATTGAACCCTGTGGAACACCTAATGTAACTTCACCTGAGTTAGATTTTTTAAAATCACTTGGCCCAAATAAGGAACCTTTTTTGCTTCCTGTTCTGTAGGTATGACTTACACCACTCGTATGCTATTCCATTTATACCATAGAATTGTATCTGTAACATTATATAATGGTTCACACAAACAAATGCTTTGGACAAGTCAGAGAAAATTCCTATTGGTGACATTTTACTATATAAAGACTCTATTATGTGGACAGTGATATTATATATTGCTATTTCAGTGGAACATCAGTTTTGAAATCCGAACTGTGATTTACTAAGTATCGTGTTACTGTTGATATGGCTAATCACTCTCGAGTACATTACTTTCTCGAAGATTTTTGAAAATGTACGATACTGGCTGATAATTATTGACATCTGTGGTGTCCCCATTTTTGTAGAGAGGCCTGACAATGGCATATTTTAACCTGTCTGGGAAAATACCTTGAGTTAGTGATGCATTTCATATGTGACTCAGAACATCAGCTGTAATTGCTCCACATTGTTTTAATATCTTATTAGAGATGTCATCTACGCCAACAGAACATTTATTTTCCAAAGATTTAATAATTTTACTTATTTCACAAGAATAAAACCTCAAAAATTAGTGTGCATACTATTTTCTGTTGAAAGGATACGAGATTTTCCGTTGTTTTACAGGTAAAATGCCAAAAATGGAAACCATTTGATTAATAGGAAAATTCCAAAGTAGCTCAATGCATAAATGAACAAGCATACATAGTTGAGCATTTTGCTAAAGTTTAGTAAAAAGGTCATTTCTGGAGTTAGTAATATTTTTTAGGTGTGTAGGTTCACTACAGAGTGCATTCTGTCATGGCTGTTATATTTATTTGCAAGAGTTATTCCTTATGGACTTTGTGCAGTGACAGGAATGGTAGTACCGCACTTCATGTCATTGCAAGTGTAGAAACGATACTCCTGCACTGTACGCGGCTCCAAGGAATGTGAATGACTCCAACCTAGTACAGAGCAATAATGTCAATTATACCAAATCTGTTTTTAATACCATTTTCTTTAATTGCTTGAATATGAAGTGCATGTCGGTCTCACATCAAGATGCAAGAAGTCCGACTGCAATTCCGAGTTGTTGGAGTACTGATGTAGTAGATGTTGAAGTCGAATCACGATTTAAGATGACTTCGTCTAGTCAAGAATATCAACTAAACTCTAGCACAATTGTGTGTTTCTACACTCCCGAGACTAGTCTGCTATAAGTGACTGCTTGCTTTTCCTTATTTCACATGTTTCACAGTGGGCTCTCTGCAATAAAGATCAGCATGCAAAAAGTGGTGAAGTCCAACATTTTATAAACTGTGTATCAATAGCCTGCTGCATACTATCTATTCAGTACACAATTTTGAAGCGATATTTACAAGGTCATTTAACATGGTTAATGGATGGACTCAAAAAACGTAGGACAAAAGTTTGTGAATGTTTAAGTTAAGTAACAGGCTACGACTTAAATTATACCTCTGTACATGTAACAAATGAAGAATCTTTATAATACAAGAAAGATGTTAATAATGAGATATATGTGAAACTTAAACAGTCATATATAAGGAATCCAGTACTGGGAAGCCTGGACTTTTAAGTCGACTGCAAATTCATGAACTATAAGTTTGCCTTACCTGTACTTGAATTTTCTTGGGCTGCGCCGTTTATCTCTACTGTTGTGGTACTGGGGACATGCGTAACCTTGTCTACACAGCCGAGGAGGTCTTTTGCACAGTTCGGTCTTGTAATTTGCTAAAACATAACTGGTATCTACAATGAAAATGGCCTCATTAGTACACAAGACTTGCAGAACCACTTTTATTTAATGACACACAAAATAAAAAATAATTATTCTCATCATAAATAGAATGATAAAAAATACTGCTGTTGTCAAAACAAGCATTCAAATTACAATCCAACAACAACAAAAGGAAGTAAGCGAAGCAGCTGAACTATGCGCTGCTGCTCACCTACATTGCGGGGAAGAGTCACATACAGCAGACTTGATAGTACTCCCCCCTCATTCACATTCTTTGCTACTGTACTATATCAAAAGCTATAAAGCATTAGGCCTAGGAAGAAGAAAAAAAAAAAAAAGTGAACCCCACTTGAAACCATTAAATAACATCAAAATGTCCTACTGTGAATGGTGACATTGTCAGAACCCCTTGATCTCACTTAGAGCACCACACAGACCAGTATGTTGCTTCATGAATTCTACTCTCACCATATACAGGGTGGTCCATTGATAGTGACCGGGCCAAATATCTCACAAAATAAGCATCCAATGAAAAAACTACAAAGAAGGAAACTCGTCTAGCTTGAAAGGGGAAGCCAGATGGCACTTTGGTTGGCCAGCTAGAAGGCGCTGCCGTATGTCAAACGGATATCAACTGCATTTTTTAAAAATAGGAAACCCCATTTTTTATTACATATTCATGTAGTACATAAAGAAATACGAATGTTTTAGTTGGACCACTTTTTTTGCTTTGTGATAGATGGCGCTGTAATAGTCACAAACATGTAAGTATGTGGTATCACGTAACATTCCACCAGTGCGGACGGTATTTGCTTTATGATACATTACCTGTGTTAAAATGGACCGTTTACCAATTGCGGAAAAGGTCGATATCGTTTTGATGCATGGCTATTGTGATCAAAATGCCCAATGGGCATGTGCTATGTATGCTGTCGGTATCCTGGACGACATCATCCAAGTGTCCGGACCGTTCGCCTGATAGTTATGTTATTTAAGGAAACAGGAAGTGTTCAGCCTCATGTGAAACGTCAACCACGACCTGCAACAAATGATGATGCCCAAGTAGGTGTTTTAGCTGGTGTCGCGGCTAATCCACTCATTAGTAGCAGACAAATCGCGCGAGAATTGGGAATCTCAAAAATGTCGGTGTTGAGAAAGCTACATCAACATCGGTTGCACCCGGACCATATTTCTATGCACCAGGAATTACATGGTGACGACTTTGAACGTCGTGTACAAGACAAATTACGGGACGATGACAGATTTTTTTGCACATGTTCTATTTAGCGACGAAGGGTCATTCACCAACAGCAGTAGCGTAAACCGGCATAATATGCACTATTGGGCAACAGAAAATCCACGATGGCTGCGACAAGTGGAACATCAGCGACCTTGGCAGGTTAATGTATGGTGCAGCATTATGGGAGGAAGGATAATTGGCCCCCATTTTATCGATGGCAATCTAAATGGTGCAATGTATGCTGATTTCCTACGTAATGTTCTACCGATGTTACTACAAGATGTTTCACTGCAAGACAGAATGGCGATGTACTTCCAACATGATGGATGTCCGGCGAATAGCTCGCGTGTGGTTGAAGCGATATTGAATAGCATTTTTCATGACAGGTGGATTGGTCGTCGAAGCACCATACCATGGCCCGCGCGTTTACTGGATCTGACGTCCCTGAATTTCTTTCTGTGGGGAAAGTTGATGGATATTTAAAATCGTGATCCACCGACAACGCCTGATAATATGCGTCAGCGCATTGTCAATGCATGTGTGAACATTATGGAAGGCGAACTACTCGCTGTTGAGAGGAATGTCGTTACACGTATTGCCAAATGCATTGAATTGACGGACATCATGTTGAGCATTTATTGCATTAATATGGTATTTACAGGTAATCGTGCTGTAATAGCATGTGTTCTCAGAAATGATAAGTTCACAAAGGTACATGTATCACATTGGAACAACCGAAATGAAATGTTCAAACGTACCTGCATTCTGTATTTTAATTTCAAAAACCTACCTGTTGCCAACTGTCTGTGTAAAATTGTGAGCCATATGTTTGTGACTATTACAGCGCCATCTATCACAAAGCGAAAAAGTGGTCCAACTAAAACATTCATATTTCTTTACGTACTACACAAATATGTAATAAAAAATGGGGGTTTCTATTTAAATAAACGCAGTTGATATCTGTTTGACCTATGGCAGCGCCATATAGCAGGCCAACCATAGCGCCATCTGGTTTCCCCCCTTCAAGCTAGACGAGTTTCGTTCTTTGTAGTTTTTTCGTTTGACGCTTATTTCGTGAGATATTTGCATTTAATAAGTTATGTACTGTCAACCTGTTTTAGTGCTTTGAGAATTTCGGAGTAAATTCTAGAACCACTTGGCCTTCCAACGTTTTGAACACCTGATATTTTAGAGGTGAATGGGAGAAACTAATATGCCCTACTGTGCATTGCAGGTCAAAAAGCAGTTATGAGAATAAGATAGACCCGGCGGCCGAACCGCGGCAGACAAGTACCTGCTGTACGGTCCACAGAGTTTCTGTGTACGGGTCGAGAAGAACAAGGAAAGTTTCTGTAGTATTCTGTGCTCTTTAGTGTATGTGTTGACTGTAGAAAGACTAATGAACAATTGAATATAGATTTTTAAGTTCATTCATGTAGTGGACTTGTTTAAGACAAGAGACTCTTGAATTATTTCCAGTCTTGGCTATGAACGAACCAAGACACATGTATGCTTTTTGAATACGTGTAAATGAGTCTAATGTTTAAGGAATAAGTTAGCTTGCAGAAGTTATTGTCTGTGAAAGTTGAAAATATATGTGAGGTGGAAAGCGAAAAGGGACCGCTTGTCGGAAGAGTAAAATTTTAAGAACAAGCACAAACATTCAATAATGTGTAAAATATCGATTTTTTGGTATATAATAGTTGACTTCATTCTGTACATGCTCGTATTGATTTGAAACTTGTTTGAATACAACAAGAGTCAATTATATCATTAAAAGCAACTGATGTCAGTCTTCGGAAAAGGGACCTCTTGTCGTTATGGGGAAATAACATTGGTTTGACAAGAGGTCCCTTTTCTAAATATCGCAGCTATACATGCAGTACTTCAAAAAATAGCATCTCTTAAATTTTAGAAGCATTTTAAGGAGCTCAGAGTAATTTCGTGTAAAAGAAAACCGTTTTGTGATTTCAATAATGTCAAACACCACATGTGGTCCTATTTTTGCGAATGCCTAAAAAAAGAGATGTTGCCAATGTATAGTTGGTAGCCCTTAAAGAACAGCTGACAGCACAAATTTCTAAGTTTAAAGTACGCAATGTGTGAAGATAGAATTGTGAAAGCACTAAACGATATTGGTGTAGGTGGTGATTTATGTGATGAAGATTATGAAGTATTTCAAGATTATTTTTCTGAAAGAATGCCAAGTAGTGACGAATCAAGTGATGAGTCAGTTAACCTAACTGATATTTCTTTATTACAAGACATTCCGAAGTTTAATGAAGCCTTAGGTAAAAACAATAATGTTATTGATAATGTTATTATTGAAATAGAACGAAATGTTAATAGTGATCAAGTTGTAGATGAGAATGGTGGTGCTGAAGACTTTGACCTGGTCGTGACTGATGACTGCATAAATTCAATTGACTCTTTTGATGCTGACAGAGACCATGCTCTCGTTTCAGAGTTTTTAAAAGAGAGTTGCAGGTGCAAAGAAGAATGTTGCAATTACTATTCAGTTGATGAATATTTGGAAATGCGTTGTGAATGTGCTGAGACTGATCATTATGAGAACAAAGTCAACACATTAGCTCAAGTAATTTTAGGCCAATTGTGGTGTGTAACTTCAGATTCTTCTTTGACAGCTCGTAAGCATAAAGTACAAACTGAGAGGAAACAACCATGAAGTAAACACTTAGTAAAAGGTTGGCATGTTTGTAAAAACACTTACATGTTTTCCAACAATATTAAAATTAAAAGACTAAAGCGCCTAACAAAAGTGTATGATGACACAGGATTGATTGTCAAAGCTCATGGTAATGCAAGAAAACTTCCTAAGAATGTGACTTCTTTTTCTGATTCAGAGTTCGTTGTAATGTTTTTTTTTACGCAATTACGCAGAACAACATGCCATAATTTTGCCAGGCAGAAGTAGCACTCAGTATAATGCAAATTTCATACTTCTACCTTCAAGTGATAATAAAGCCAAAATTTTTGAAACTTCCTTTACAAATGATATGCCCGAAAAACCAGTACCAAGTAGAGTGTTCTGTAATATTTGGAAGGAGATATGCCCAGAAATAGTTGTCATGACGTCCAAATCATATCTTTGTGCATTTTGCCAACGGCATTTCACATCAGGAACTGCAATGGCTTCAGTACCTGAAGAAACTAAAATGGAAACTATTGAAAAAAAAAAAATGAGGTCCCATCTACAACTTGTTGCAAAAGAAAGAGAGTTTTATAAGGGAACTATCAAAAAGACTACGGAAAATTTTGGAGATGGTGTTAGAAGTTGTGTACACAACAGTTTTGACATGGCCCAGCAGGTTCACACACCCCGCAACCCGTTGCAGCCTGGACCTATTTATTTCTTGGTACCATTCAGAATAGGAATATTTGAGGTTATGTGTGATAATGTGAACAAACAAGTAAACTGTCTACTACCAGAAAGTGTAGGAACAACACAAGGATCCAACGTTATTGTCAGTCTTTTCCACAACTACTTGGAAAACTACAGTCATGGAGAAGACACTTGGAAAACTACAGTCATGGAGAAGACACAATGTTCATTCATGATGACAATTGTGTAGGTCAGAACAAGAACAATATCTTATTAGGATATCTTGCTTGGAGAATCAGTTTTGTCATTCATGCCAGTACGTCACATGAAATTTTGCATGTGACTAGGCATTTGGACTTTTAAAGAAAAGATGTAGGGTCACCTATATCTCTACCATACAAGAATTCACCGATTGCATTGAGAAATCTACACCTACAACACATGTTAACTCAGCTGTTGCTGTTGGAAATGAAATAGGTGAAGTTGCTGTGATTACATATGACTGGCTAAATTTCTTGAAGGATAGTAATGCTAACAAAGTACCTCACATAACTAAATACAATCACTTTTGAGTTCAACGTTAGCTACAAAGGTAGAGTACATTACAAATTGGACATTGATGGAAATGAATTTGTGTACCGCATCTTCCCCAATGACAATGGACCCATTGAGTTTCCTGCTGCAGTAATTCCTCCAGGGATCACAAAATATCAGGACCTACTGCAAAGAGAACAACAAAGACATTCTGTGTCCCAAAGTACGCTCAGAACGTGAACCAGAAACTCAAGTCTGACACTGAAGATCCTGAAGAAGAACCTGACCAAACAAATATTCCAAAACCAAAGGAGAGGCGAAAATGCTCTTGTTAAAAGTGCCTTTGAGCTCATTCAGACTTTTTTTTATGAACAGAAAATGAAGTCCTTTGGCAACTACAAAATATGGGATCTCACTAATCTATTTTGGATGATTTGTGAATTCCAATTTCTTGTGATTCTAGTCCCATTAATTGCTCCAGAATCAAAACATGATCCAAAAAATGCCATAACAAAGTGTAAAAATATAAATATAGCGCCAATTAAAAAAAAAAAAAAAAAAAAAAAAAAAATAAGCACAGGGAATGATTTATTTCTCTCAACAAGTGGTCAATTTATTTGGTTTCAAATATATTTACTCTCTAATGTGATATAAGTCTGAGGGAGTAATCCGCTTATTGTGAAGTGTTAATTTAAAAATCTCCAATCCACTTCACAAAGGACATTTTAAGTGTAAAATATTACATTTTTTATATATATATATATATATATATATATATATATATATATCATACACACAAAATTCAAGCTTTCGCAACAAACTGTTACCTCATCAGGAAAGAGGGAAGGAGAGGGAAAGACGAAAGAATGTGGGTTTTAAGGGAGAGGGTAAGGAGTCATTCCAATCCCGGGAGCGGAAAGACTTACCTTAGGGGGAAAAAAGGACGGGTATACACTCGCACACACACACACACATATACATCCGCACATATACAGACACAAGCAGACGTCATTTTTTCCCCCTAAGGTAAGTCTTTCCGCTCCCAGGATTGGAATGACTCCTTACCCTCTCCCTTAAAACCCACATCCTTTCGTCTTTCCCTCTCCTTCCCTCTTTCCTGATGAGGCAACAGTTTGTTGCGAAAGCTTGAATTTTGTGTGTATGTTTGTGTGTCTATCGACCTGCCAGCGCTTTCGTTCGGTAAGTCACCTCGTCTTTATAGTTATAATAGAGGGAAACATTCCACGTAGGAAAAATATATCTAAAAACAAAGACGATGTGACTTACCAAACGAAAGTGCTGGCAGGTCGACAGACACACAAACGAAATATACATATACGAAATTATATATATATATATAGAGGGAAACACTCCACGTGGGAAAAATATATCTAAAAACACAGATGATGTGACTTACTGAATGAAAGTGCTGGCGGGTCGATAGACACACAAATAAACACAAACATACACATGAAATTCAAGCTTTCGCAACAAACTGTTGCCTCATCAGGAAAGAGGGAAGGAGAGGGAAAGACGAAAGGATGTGGGTTTCAAGGGAGAGGGTAAGGAGTCATTCCAATCCCGGGAGCGGAAAGACTTACCTTGGGGAGAAGGAAGGGGTATACACTCGCGCACACACACACATATCCATCCGCACATACACAGACACAAGCAGACATTTGTAAAGGCAAAGAGTTTGGGCAGAGATGTCAGTCGAGGCGGAAGTACAGAGGCAAAGATGTTGTTGAAAGACAGGTGAGGTATGAGAGGTGGCAAATTGAAATTAGCGGAGACTGAGGCCTGGCGGGTAACGAGAAGAGAGGATATACTGAAGGGCAAGTTCCCATCTCCGGAGTTCTGACAGGTTGGTGTTAGTGGGAAGTATCCAGATAACCCGGACGGTGGAACACTGTGCCAAGATGTGCTGTCCGTGCACCAAGGCATGTTTAGCCACAGGGTGATCCTCATTACCAACAAACACTGTCTGCCTGTGTCCTTTCATGCGAATGGACAGTTTGTTGCTGGTCATTCCCACATAGAAAGCTTCACAGTGTAGGCAGGTCAGTTGGTAAATCACGTGGGTGCTTTCACACGTGGCTCTGCCTTTGCTCGTGTACACCTTCCGGGTTACAGGACTGGAGTAGGTGGTGGTGGGAAGGTGCATGGGACAGCTTTTACACCGGGGGCGGTTACAAGGGTAGGAGCCGGAGGGTAGGGAAGGTGGATTGGGGATTTCATAGGGATGAACTAAGAGGTTACGAAGGTTAGGTGGACGGCAGAAAGACACTCTTGGTGGAGTGGGGAGGATTTCATGAAGGCTGGATCTCATTTCAGGGCAGGATTTGAGGAAGTCGTATCCCTGCTGGAGAGCCACATTCAGAGTCTGATCCAGTCCCGGAAAGTATCCTGTCACAAGTGGGGCACTTTTGGGGTTCTTCTGTGGGAGGTTCTGGGTTTGAGGAGATGAGGAAGTGGCTCTGGTTATTTGCTTCTGTACCAGGTCGGGAGGGTAGTTGCGGGATACGAAAGCTGTTTTCAGGTTGTTGGTGTAATGGTTCAGGTATTCCGGACTGGAGCAGATTCGTTTGCCACGAAGACCTAGGCTGTAGGGAAAGGACCGTTTGATGTGGAATGGGTGGCAGCTGTCATAATGGAGGTACTGTTGCTTGTTGGTGGGTTTGATGTGGACGGACGTGTTAAGCTGGCCATTGGACAGGTGGAGGTCAACGTCAAGGAAAGTGGCATGGGATTTGGAGTAGGACCAGGTGAATCTGATGGAACCAAAGGAGTTGAGGTTGGAGAGGAAATTCTGGAGTTCTTCTTCACTGTGAGTCCAGATCATGAAGATGTCATCAATAAATCTGTACCAAACTTTGGGTTGAAACCACCTTCCCTACCCTCTGGCTCCTACCCTTGTAACCGCCCCCGGTGTAAAACCTGTCCCATGCACCCTCCCACCACCACCTACTCCAGTCCTGTAACCCGGAAGGTGTACACGAGCAAAGGCAGAGCCATGTGTGAAAGCACCCACGTGATTTACCAACTGACCTGCCTACACTGTGAAGCTTTCTATGTGGGAATGACCAGCAACAAACTGTCCATTCGCATGAATGGACACAGGCAGACAGTGTTTGTTGGTAATGAGGATCACCCTGTGGCTAAACATGCCTTGGTGCACGGCCAGCACATCTTGGCACAGTGTTCCACCGTCCGGGTTATCTGGATACTTCCCACCAACACCAACCTGTCAGAACTCCGGAGATGGGAACTTGCCCTTCAGTATATCCTCTCTTCTCGTTACCCGCCAGGCCTCAGTCTCCGCTAATTTCAATTTGCCACCGCTCATACCTCACCTGTCTTTCAACAACATCTTTGCCTCTGTACTTCCGCCTCGACTGACATCTCTGCCCAAACTCTTTGCCTTTACAAATGTCTGCTTGTGTCCGTGTATGTGCGGATGGAAATGTGTCTGTGTGTGTGCGAGTGTATACCGCTTCTTTCCCCCTAAGGTAAGTCTCTCCGCTCCCGGGATTGGAATGACTCCTTACCCTCTCCCTTGAAACCCACATCCTTTCGTCTTTCCCTCTCCTTCCCTCTTTCCTGATGAGGCAACAGTTTGTTGAGAAAGCTTGAATTTCATGTGTATGTTTGTGTGTCTATCGGCCTGCCAGCACTTTCGTTCGGTAAATCACATCATCTGTGTTTTTATTTATATATATAAATTTGAGGAAGTTATGGCAGGTTGAAGATATATATATATATATTTTGTCTGCTTGTGTCTGTATGTGTGGATGGATATGTGCTAGTGTATACCTGTCCCTTTTTCCCCCTAAGGTAAGTCTTTCCGCTCCCGGGATTGGAATGACTCCTTACCCTCTCCCTTAAAACCCACTTCCTTTCGTCTTCCCCTCTCCTTCCCTCTTTCCTGATGAGGCAACAGTTTGTTGCGAAAGCTTGAATTTTGTGTGTATGTTTGTGTATCTATCGACCTGCCAGCGCTTTTGTTCGGTAAGTCACCTCATCTTTGTGTATATATATATACACAACCTGCCATAACTTCCTCAAATTTAGAGATAGAAATAATTTATTTTTACAGGTTGTTCAGAATTTAATGCTGAATGTAAAAACAACAAAAACTCAAATTCCTAAATTTTCAACAAGAGGTCCCTTTTTGCTTTCCGCCTCACATATAGTGATTGAACTGAAAAGTATTTTATGAGTACCAAAATTATTTCAAGGATAGAGAAGTATTTTAATAAACTCCTTTAACCAGCTACAGTCTTCAGACAAGAAGCTTTTGGGAGATCAATGTAGCTGATTAGCCAGAGAAGAGAATCGGCTACACACAACATGCAAGTTAACTGAATTGAGAGGCGTGTGAGCCTTGCAACCCAATAGCACACTGTCTCTTGTCCTCCGAAAAACGTTAGAACGTGGAGACCTAAGTGACAGGACCCGAAGAAAAAAGGCATTTCAAGACAGAAACGAGAAGAAGATATTAGGTGTTGTCATAGTAACTAGACCTAACAAGATACGAGAACTGTTTCCAGTAATTGTACAGAGTCCAATAAACCCATGGAAGAAAGTTACGAGTGCAACGCAGTAAAAGACGTGAAAAAGTAATAGTGGATAGGGGATTGGGGTGTGTGTGTGTGTGTGTGTGTGTGTGTGTGGGGGGGGGGGGGGGGGGGGGGTAGGGAATGGAGAGAAGACCTCAAGTTTTCGACTAAGAAGATCAGGTGTGGCGACTAACCAGCCACCGACACTGCCAGCACCAATGCTGTCCACTGGCACTGATTACACATCCGCTCACCAAAGCAGCTAGAACTCTATGCTGGATGAGTGAAAAACAATAATTGCTTGGTAAAGTTGAAGGAACTGTTGAATGATAAGCTGTTAGTGTAGTTATTGTACTCAGTGGTGTGTTTTCTTTTAGATGATTACCAGGTCTAAATTCAATAAAGTTACACATCAAGAGCAGTAACTACCAGAACCAGCCATGGCTACAACAGTGAATAAGGAAACACCAGACTGGTCTGAAGTAGCAAATTTAATCAAAGAACTATGTCTAAAGTTAGACTCAGTAAGAACGGAGTCAAATGCTCAAATTACTACTCTAAGTAAAAATTTAAATTCTCAAAATGCTTCCCTGAGAGATGAACTGAGTGCGAATTTAGGTGAAAAACTAGAAGCACGAAGTGTAACTTTCAGTGAATGGCTAGATGCAGAGAATGCTAATTTAAGTAGAGAAATAGACACAGTGAATATTCAAGTACATAATAAATTGGACATTCAGAATAAGACTTTAGGATTGTTAAGTGCAAAAGTAGATGAACAAAGTAAGGAATTTAACCAGTTGCGAGAAGGTATAGGAAATTTGAAGACTGAATTTGATATTTTAACCACTAAAGTGGAAAATTTTAAGATAGATTTGAAAGGTGAATTAAATAGTTCTTTGGATACTCACGTTAATCAACTATTTACTGAATTCAACCAGAGACAGGATGAGCAACTTCAAAATTTAACTATAAAATTAACAATTTGACATGTAGAAACAGAACTTGTCGAAAAATTAGGATAATTTCAAAGTGTATGCAATGTTACGTTCGATGTTCTAAAACATGGATTACACACCTTAAAGTAGAGTGTTCAGAAACAGGACAAGTTATTGCCAATAGTTCAATCGCAAATTACAGATGTCAGTACACGAGTAAATAATGTGGGACGAAGTTTTAAAGGAAAAATAACCAACTTTGACATTATAAATGTAAGTAGTTTGGTGGAACCATTTGAACTAATTAAAGATCGAGAAGTTACCGAGACTATAATCTCCGGAAACATCTCAACGGTTGCTTTTTCCGAACTTAATGATGCATGCAAGGTTATGGACGACTTTTGCGAAGAATTCAAGCTTATCCATGACAAAGTAGAAAATAGAATAACTTTACATAATGTGTTTCTTAGTAAAGTGATAATTGTTTTGTTGTGGGGAGGCTTTCTCACAAAATATAACGAGAAGTATTGGTCCATAAGTAATTGAGTGAGGTTAATGTCAGATCCATGGGATCTGGGCGGAGTCACATTTGTCTCCCAAGGACGTTAACGTTCTGTGTTATCGGGAAGAGTGACGACCGTCAGATCCCCAGTTGTTTTCGGTGTTTCTTCTGTACTATTTTTCCTGCAACCAAATTCCCTTCAAATCTTAAACTATTCTGTAATCTGTTCTTGAATTCTTAAAATATCCTATAATTTTAGTATGTAGGAAACCAGACATGACAAGATTGAGACCAATTTAAGAGAATCATGGATGAACAGTGACTTGAAGTGAAACAAACAGAATGTTATATTAGTGGAAAGTATAATATGACGGTACTATTTAAACCATGTGATGTCGAGACGAGTTAAACTGAACAGAGAATTTTATATGTGTATAAAAGTATAGTATAAACCGAATGACTAAACAACTATGTTATCGTAGTGTATAATTTTCTATTTTCATAGAACATTCTATACCTTTTATGAGACATGAAGTGGATGGGAGGGTTTCCATTAGTTTTGCAAGGGGTGGGTAGTGCAAGTACAAGCTTGACTAACACTACATGCACACCACACCTTTCAGACAACCTTCACAGACAAGTGTGACTGATTCTTCACCATTTGCTGTTCCATAGGGGTTGCTAAGATTTTTCTTCGGGGACTTCAAAGGTGAAGGTCAGAATATCCGTTCTGTAAGAGACGTTTAACATCATACCTCCTCCGGCTTCTCACTCAAGTACCGGCAAAGTAAGGATCCTGGGGAAGGGCGGTGGGAAGCGTTTCCTGTCTTTGGGAGCCATCTTCTTTCTCTTCTTCGATCTCGGCAACCATTTCTACTTTTTCCTTTCTCACTTCTCATCTGAGTACCAGTCTATCTTTTCCTCTTTCCATATGCATATACTTCTATCGCTGAACTCCTTATTTTCCGTGGTTTCCAATAACCTTCAACTTATTTCATATAAGTAGGCCAAAGAATCGGGCTACACAAACACACTTCCACATACACACACCATAACATGAAGACGCAAACAATGAAAGTACAGATTAAAAGCATGTGAGAAGTGTAAAGTGTTGTAGGGGGAAAGAATGTGCACATACAGAAATATGCACTTATGGTTGATTATTGTGACGGTTCTACATCACCTTGTTACTGTCACGGTCGCCACGTTCTAACGTTTTTCGGAGGACAAGAGACAGTGTGCTATTGGGTTGCAAGGCTCACACGCATCTCAAATCAGTTAACTTGCATGTTGTGTGTAGCCGATCCTCTTCTCTGGGTAATCAGCTACATTGATCTCCCAAAAGCTTCTTGTCTGAAGACTGTAGCTGGTTAAAGGAGTTTATTAAAATACTTCTCTATCCTTAAAATAATTTTGGTACTCATAAAATACTTTTCAGTTCAATCACTATATATTTTCAACTTTCACAGACAATAAGTTCTGCAAGCTAACTTATCCCTTAAACAATACTCATTTACACATGTGTCTTGCTTCGTTTATAGCCAAGACTTGAAGTAATTCAAAAGTCTCTATTCTCAAACGAGTCTAATACATGAATGAACATAGAAATCTATATTCAATTGTTCGTTAGTCTTTTTACAATCAACACATACACTAAAAAGATCACGGAACACTACAGAAACTTTCCTTGTTCTTCACGACCCATACACAGAAACTCTGGGGACTGTACAGCAGGTACTTGTCTGCCGCTGTTTGGCCGCCGGGTCCATCTTTTTCTCGTAACTGCTTTTTGACCTGCACATACAAATAGGCAATGCACAGCAGGGCATATTAGTTTCTCCCATTCACCTCTAAAATATCGGGTGTTCAAAACAGTGGAAGGCCGAGTGGTTCTAGGATTTACTCCGAAATTCTCTAAGCACTACACTGTATTTCCATCTTCCCCCTGTGAGCATAATATGTGAGTACTGTACTACGATAGGTCATATAGTTACCTTGCCACTTAGGGTCTTCATTCATTAAATTTCGTTCCTTATCCAGTGCATTTGGTCCATTACTTATGACACTTGGATCTGATTCAGGATGTTCTAGCAACTGTAAAAACATAACACGAGATACATATATGAAGATGCATAAATACAAATTATCCATCATTGCTTTATTATTGCCTCATTTGCATCAATACAAACATCATGCAATGAGCAAGATGTGTTTTACATTCTGCGGAGATAAGGAAAACAAGAAACGCTTGTGAGGACAGCATCAGATAAGTCAGCAATTACACTCAGCACGATAAAAAAGATATCTATTTGCCTGCATTTACAAGGAATAAAACTACAACAGATAACCAAAAGAATTACTTCTCAAACAACCTTCAATAAATACCGGTTGATCAAAAAGTCAGTATAAATTTGAAAACTGAATAAATCACGGAATAATATAGATAGAGAGGTACAAATTGACACACATGCTTGGAATGACATGGGGTTTTATTAGAACCAAAAAAAATGCAAAAGTTCAAAAAGTGTCCGACAGATGGTGCTTCATCTGAACAGAATAGCAATAATTGGCATAACAATGTAACACAAAGCAAAGATGATGTTCTTTATAGGAAATGCTATGTCCACCATCATTCCTCAACAATAGCTGTAGTCGAGGAATAATGTTGCGAACAGCACTGTAAAGCATGTCTGGAGTTATGGTGAGGCATTGGCGTCGGATGTTGTCTTTCAGCATCCCTAGAGATGTCTGTCGATCACGATACACTTGCGACTTCAGGTAACCCCAAAGCCAAATAATCGCATGAACTGAGGTCTGGGGACCTGGGAGACCAAGCATGATGAAAGTGGCGGCTGAGCACACAATCATCACCAAACGACGCGCCATCTGTTGGACATTTTGTGAACTTTGGTTTTTCGGTTCTAATAAAACCCCATGTCATTCCAAGCACGTGTGTCAATTTTTACCCCTCTATCTACATTATTCCGTGGTTTATTAAGTTATCAAATTTATACTGACTTTTTGTTCTTCCAGTACATGTAATTTTTTACTTTGAATATTCACACTTAATCTCTCAGAAAAAGTCTACACTGTCAGAAATGTACATGGCAAGTTCCATGCCATTTCAATAATTTAGACACAGCTTCACTTCACTTGTGGAAATTTCATATTTCGTGTACTTGTAGTAACAATAGGACATTAAGTTAATATACCTCATCAACGACTGTTAAGTTAACTGTAACTCCGCTGTAATAAATTGTAAGATTTTCTATATACTAAAAAATAAATGGAATTTTATATTACAGTTTCCAGAAGCCAGTCCTACGAAACCTGACATGAAAGAACAGCAGCATTTGGTTTAGAGTACTTCACATGTGGCATCTTGCTGCTCACACAAGACAATGTTTTAGATATGTTAATACAAATAGACGAAAATATTGCTACAAAAAATTGGATTACTTTTATACACACTGCCTCAACAGAATAGAATTCCAAATCTATAGTACCTCAATCAAATGTTAATTATCAATATGTATGATGATAACATACGAATTTTTAATTTTGGCAATATCATGGTACATTCATTTCTTTAAGTTTCTAGTATTACCACTTCGAATTAGCACGTACGTACGCGCGCGCGCGCACACACGCACACGCACACGCACACACACACACACACACACACACACACACACACACACACACACACGCGCACACACACACACACACACACACTGCCAGTACAAAGTAGTCGGCAATGACAACACAGCTGTGCACTTTTTTGTGTGTGTGCTGTAATATTAAGTCCTGAAGAAGGCTATAACCCAAAAGCATGTTTTCAATCACATTTATATGGCTATTGAGCACTCAACATCTCTACTATAGTCAGTTATTACCTTCATTCATTTGATTATTTATATTCCACCAAGTATTTCAGGAAACTTGGAATACATCTACATGTACATGTACCTGGGTAGGTACAGGGGGCAGGCGGTGGCGGGTGGAGGGAAGGGGGTTGTCTGTGTTCAACCCCTGGGAACACTGTAGAGGGTGGAGGTGAAGATATGTACAAATTTCTAAATGCATTTCAATTCAGAAATCCACCACCGGACACTTGTCAGGGGTAGCACTAATTGGAGACAAAAAGAACTCGACATCTTCAACTTTTGTAGTCCTGTCTTCCTCAGTTGCGTGTAATATTACGGTATATTGATAATTTTTACTTATGGACCGTCTGACAGCTACTGAATAAAACACAATTTTAGTGCCATACGCGTTTCGCCTCTATTTTCTGCAAGGCATCATCAGTGGCAGGTTGCGCGGACAATTTCTTACAGATTACGCTCCTGTTACATTTTTGGTGTTGTTGTTCTTCTTATGAATGCCAATTTGTGGTTTTTTCCACACTCCACAGCACTATGAACAGAACGCTTGTTTCAATGCAATGTTTCAGTTTCTGTTCCCAACGGCCATTATCGACAGGACTGTACGGTCAGCTGCAGATGTTCCTCACAGAAGACACAATGATAATTGTATGAAATGTCTCGCGGTTTGAGCATTTGACAAGACGACATCATCTGGTGCAATTTGCATCACACACTCATTACACTAATTGGTCTCTAGTTGAAGTGGACGTTAAGTTTTCGCCCAATCGGAGATTGAGTGATGGTACTGCCCACCGACTCTCAGCCACGTACAACTGAGAACTTCCAGTAGGTGGCATTTATAATCCGTATTCAGGTGCCGAGTCATATGGCTGTGACCAGTTAAGAAATGGGCTGAACTGAGGGACACATCGAGAGCTCTGAGAAATTGCTGTTCACTGAAAGGCTCATTACATGGCTCCGGCAGTTTACAGTGAGAGATAGGCAATTATCTTTTGCTTATGTGCCTGAAATGTATTGCGCAAGTACAGGTGAATCGGTAGACACACGACCATGGAGGGTTGTCAGTCACTGGCAGCCTAGAAGACTGTGCAATTTTGCCCGTAACTGAGAGGTAAATCGACATATTCGCAGTGATACCAGCATTTGTTCTTCTTCTGCTCAGTTAAAAAACAGTATATTACATACAGTCTTGAAAGGTTCTCAGACAGGCCATCAAAGGTTGTCTCTCATATCCGACAGACAACACTTTGACAATTCCAGATTGTCACTGCAATTTCTCCAGAAGAGGGGGGGGGGGGGGGGGGGGGGGGGGGGGGGGGGGGGGAGAGAGAGAGAGAGAGAGAGAGAGAGAGAGAGAGAGAGAGAGAGAGAGAGAGAGAGAGAGAGAGAACAGTAGTCGAAACCTTGGCGGAAAATGTAATTCAGCTGACCCAGTCCTGGATGGTACTGAGTGTTGAGGGAAATGCTCCTCTGTCGCCAGATGGTGAAATTATGGGAGGTGGTGGGAGACTGGAAAGATACGGCATGGGAGATTTGTTTTTGTGCAAGGTTGGGAGGATAATTGCGGTTTGTTCAGGGTTCAGTGAGACCCTTGGTATATTTCAAGAAGAACTGCTCATCACTGCAGATGCGATGCACAGTTGGCTAGGTTGTATGAAAGGGACTTCTTGGTACGAAACAGTTAGCAGCCGTCTAAGTTGAGGTACTGATGGAGGTTAGTAGGTTTGATATGGAGAGAGGTACTGATGTAGCCATCTTCGAGGTGGAGGTCAACGTCTAGGAAGGTGGCATGTGAAGCAAATGGGGCAGAAGCAGTTCAGGCTCTGGAGGAACATGGATAGTGTGTCCTCACCCTCTATCCAGATTGCAAAGATGTTATCACTGAACCTGAACCAAGTGATGGGTTTAGGATTCTGGGTGTTTAGGAAGAATTCCTTTAGATAGCCCATGAATAAGGTGGCATAGAATGGCACCATGCGGGTGCCCATAGCCATAACCCGGATTTGTTTGTAGATAATGCCTTCAGGGGAGAAGTACAAAGGTTGACTGAAAAGTAATGCCTCCATCTTCGTAACTCTTCAACAGCTGGCAGCATAGGTATGCAGCAGGTACTGGCTTGTTCCGTAGCCTCTTCTCTACAGCTCCAGTTGGCAGGAAGCCTTAGCATTGAACAGTTGTGTTGTTACAGACGGTCGGTCAATGCGATTTAAGCAACGTGCAGTCATTGAATTCTTGACAGCACAAGGTGTCACCCCAATGGAGATTCATCAGAGAACGAAAGCAGTTTATGGTGATTGTGCTGATGTGAGTACTGCACGTCGTCTGGCGAGTATGCTTAAAGATGGTGAGGCAGGAACATCTGACCTGCGTCAAAAACAAAGAGTTGGACATCCTGTGACAGCAACCACCCAGTTTCACAAGCAAAATGTTTACGGATTGATTCAGGACAATCGTCGTATCACTCAGAGAGAAACTGCAAGCACAATCAGCATTTCACAAAAATGTGGGGGTCACATTATTGCTTTGCTTGGCTATCGGAAGATCTGTGCGCGATTGGTATCCCAGACGTCGACTCCTGAATTGAAAGCACACAGGCTTGAAATTTGCTAGGAACTCCTCTCGCATTACGAGAATGAAGGTGATGCCTTTCTCCATTCAACTGTGACAGATGAAACGTGGGTACACCATTACGACTCCGAGACGAAACGTCAGTCTATGGAATATTGAGGGTTGAATAACATTTAGGCATTTTTTTGTTCTACAGATTTTTATTTGTATGAACTAGTTTTCGGCTTATTAGGCCATCTTCTGATAACTACTGGCTATAGTTTACAAGGAGCTTGTGTTCTTACAAATCAAACATTCTAGATTAAGATACAACACACTTACATACGATCTTTAGTTGTGGTATTGTCTATGGAATTTTCAAACGGATCTTTGATTTTTCGTTCTGTAAAACTGTTCTTTAATATAATAAATTACATTTTATGGTTTGTCAGTACCATGTATGACAACAATTAGAATTATTTAGAATACACATTATTACAAAATTACAATTTTTTGGTATTTGTTGTGAACAGTTGCACTGGACACTAATTGTTGGTTGTACAACAGCGATCTTTTCTTTGGGGGTTACATTTTGTTATTAGAAAAATTGTGCATTACTATATACCAAATATTAACATTGTTATAGTTGAGTTACAGTTAGGAATGTAATACATAATGGTTGTTACATTATACTGGGGTGTGAATTTGTTTACTACTGGGACGCTTTGTGGTTAGTAGCAGGTCTACTTTATTGTATAAAGTTTAAGAGTGGTGATTAGTTCAGTTGCAATTAGTCATTTAGAACCAGCTGGGGATTTAGGGCTAAGTGTGTGTTAATTTCAAGTGCTTCTAGTAGGCAGAGATTTCTGCCTTTGTTGGCTATATGTAGCACTTCTGTGTGTGTTAGATATTTGTGTCCTCCTTTGAGGACATGTTCAGCAAAGGTGGTGTCTGATTTATTTAATCTCCAGCTGAGTTCATGTTCAGTCAGCCTCGTTGATATGGCCCAGCCCGTTTGACCAATGCACAGTTTCTTGTAGTCAGAGCAGGTTATTTTGTAGACCCCATTGTTGCCTAGTTTATCAGTTTTGTCCTTGCTATTGAATAGGAGATCAGCTGTAGTGCCTCTTACATAAAATGATGTTTTATAGTTTTGGGATTTCAGTGTTTTAGTTTGTCTGATAGTTTACCTAGATATGGAATAGTACACCAGTTGATTTTTGGTGTGGTTATTATTGCAGATGGGGCATAAATGTAGAGCAAGAGCTTCCTTCTTTGTTTCTTGTGCAGGATTTTGTCAACTAATTCAGGGTTATAGATATTGTTATATGCTATAGATTTAATGGTGTCTACTTCTGTTTGGAAATTCTGTTTTGACGTAGGTATGGATGTGAGGCCATGTACCATGGAGTGGAAAGCTGCATGTTTGTGTGTTACTGGGTGTTGTGAACTGTGTCTGTTGTTGTGGGTTTTCTGTAAATTTTGAAAGTATGTGTATTTGTGGTGATATCTATTTTAAGGTCTAAAAAGTTTATGGATTTTTCACCTAGCTCCATTGTGAATTGTATGTTTTTGTGTTGTGAATTTAATTGTTCTAGGAATGTGTTCAGTTGTCTGTTGGTACCTGTCCACATACACAGTACATCATCTACATATCTATGGAATATCGTCACAAAGACTCGCCCCAGAAAAAGAAATTCGAGACGCAGCCCTAAGCTGGAAAAGTCATCGCCACTGTGTTCTGGGATGCAGATGGTGTTATCCATGTCGATTTCCTCGTTGGTGGAACAACAATAAATTTACAGCGTTACATCACAATGCTGCGAACTCTGAAATGACGGCTAACAAGGGTCCAAAAGGAAAAGGGAAATGGAAATGTTTTCCTGCAGCATGACAATGCCAAACCACACACTTCACGTGCCACCACTGCAGAACACTTCAGAGACTGAATCTCACCACCCTACAGCATCCTCCATACAGTCCAGATTCAGCACCGTTTGACTTCCATCTGTTCCCGATAATGAAAGACGATCTGCAGAGACATCATCATACTTCTGATGAAGACGTTGAGAGAACTGCGAGACTGTGGTTGTTGAAACAGGGTGTTGACTTCTTCCGTGACGGCTTCACAAAACTTGTTCATCGTTGGCAGAAATGTATCCAACTGGCAGGTGATTATGTGGAAAAATGAATATTGGCATTTAAAGATCACATTCTAAGGATTATTTCTGTGTTTGATTTATTAAAACATTCCCATCCAAACCCAATTAACTTTTGATTCAACTCTTGTAATTGTGGGCGACTAGGAAGGAGGTGGTCAGTTTGGAATCCATTGGGCATTGGGAGGCGCAGTGTTCAATAGTAGTAAGGCCGTGGGCATTAGGGATGTTAGTGTAAAGGGAGGTGGCATCAATAGTGACAAGTAGGGCAGCGTGAGGTAAACGGAGATGAACTGTGGAGAGTCAGTGGAGGAAATGTTTGATATTTTTTTTATATAGGAGGGTAGGATCCAGGTAACAGATTGAAGGTGTTGGTTGGTCTACAAGAGACCAGATTCTCTCAGTGGAAGGACTGTAACCAGCCATAATGGGGTGTCCTGGGTGGTTGGATTTATGCAATTTAGGAAGCATGTAAAAAGTAGGAATGCAGGGATTGGTAGGGGTGAGCAGTGAAATGGACTCTGGGGAGAGGTTCTGGGATGGGCCTAAGGATTGAGGAATGACTGGAGATCCTACTGGATTTCTGGAATGGGGTCACTGTGGCAAGGTTTGTAGGTGGCTGGCGGAGTCCTTCTTCCAGGTAATCCTTGCAGTTCAAAACAACAGTGGAAGAGCCTTTGTCCGCAGGTAGGATTATAAGGTCAGAATCAGTTTTTAGATGGTAGGCTACAGCTCTTTATGAGGATGTAAGGTTAGTTTGCTTGTTGAGGGATTTGGGGAATATTTGTGAGGCAAGGTTTAAGGTTAAAAATTCTGGAAAGTTAACAGGGGGTGATTTTGGAGCAGTGGGGGTGGATCATGACTGGATGGAGGAGTGAAGTGAGTCATGCAGGGTTCAACAATAATTTTTGGTGGAGTCCGATTGGTAAGGTTGTTGGTGAAAAAGTGTTTCTACTGTAGGGACCGGGATAAGGAAAGAAGGTTTTTAACAAGTCATGCACATTTGAATTTGGGAGTGGGGCAAACAATAAGGCCTTTGAAAAGGGTTGGTATTTCTATGGGGCTAAGGCATCTGGAGGAAAGGGTCATGACTGTGTTTCAAGTCTGTTTAGGTTCTGGATTCTGTACGATGGTGGGAGGGAGTTTGGAGGGTGGGGTAAATGTAGTAGGTCTGTGAGAGTAGTTTTGTCAGCTATGAGGGACATGGGGAAGATCTGGAGGTTGTTATAGAGGTAGTGGACAGTTGTACTCCAAAGCAAAAGCAGGAAGTGAGCAGGGTAGAGTGTTTTTTGAGGTGGTGTGAATGTTGCTCTAGTTCCTGCAGGGGAAGAGTTTTAGCGAGTTTTTGCATTCTGCTATCATCGTGTGTTGTGTTATGCTGCTTGGAGAGTGGCTTCAGCTGCCAGAGATTGCAATCATGTACATCCATACTCCGCAAGCCACCTGACGGTGTGTAGCAGAGGGTACCTTGAGTACCTCTATCGGTTCTCCCTTCTATTCCAGTCTCGTATTGTTCGTGGAAGGAAGGATTGTCGGTATGCTTCTGTGTGGGCTCTAATCTATCTGATTTTATCCTCATGGTCTCTTTGCGTGATATACGTAGGATGGAGCAATATACTGCTTGACTCTTCGGTGAAGGTATGTTCTTGAAACTTCAACAAAAGCCCGTACCGAGCTACTGAGCGTCTCTCCTGTAGAGTCTTCCACTGGGATTTATCTATCATCTCCGTAATGCTTTTGCGATTACTAAATGATCCTGTAACAAAACGCGCTGCTCTCCGTTGGATCTTCTCTATCTCTTCTATCAACCCTATCTGGTGCGGATCTCACACTGCTGAGCAGTATGCAAACAGTGGGCGAACAAGTGTTCTGTAACCTACTTCCTTTGTTTTCGGATTGCATTTCCTTAGGATTCTTCCAATGAATCTCAGTCTGGCATCTGCTTTACAAACGATCAACTTTATATGATCATTCCATTTTAAATCACTCCTAATGCGTACTCCCAGATAATTTACGGAATTAACTGCTTCCAGTTGCTGACCTGCTATTTTGTAGCTAAATGATAAGGGATCTATCTTTCTATGTATTCGCAGCACATTACACCTGTCTACATTGAAATTCAATTGCCATTCCCTGCACCATGCGTCAATTCGCTGCAGATCCTCCTGCATTTCAGTACAATTTTCCATTGTTACAACCTCTCGATATATCACAGCATCATCCTCAAAAAGCCTCAGTGAACTTCCGATGTCATACACAAGGTCATTTATGTATATTGTGAATAGCAACGGTCCTACAACACTCCCCTGCGGCACATCTGAAATCACTCTTACTTCGGAAAACTTCTCTCCATTGAGAATGACATGCTGCGTTCTGTTACCTAGGAACTCTTCAATCCAATCACACAATTAGTCTGATAGTCCATATGCTCTTACTTTGTTCATTAAACAACTGTGGGGAACTGTATCGAACGCCTTGCGGAAGTCAAGAAACACGGCATCTACCTGTGAATCCGTGTCTATGGCCCTCTGAGTCTCGTGGACGAATAGCGCGAGCTGGGTTTCACATGACAGTCTTTTTCGAAACCCATGCTGATTCCTACAGAGAAGATTTCTAGTCTCCAGAAAAGTCATTATACTTTAACATAATACGTGTTCCGAAATTCTACAACTGATCGACATTAGAGATATAGGTCTATAGTTCTGCACATCTGTTTGACGTCCCTTCTTGAAAACGGGGATGACCTGTGCCCTTTTCCAATCCTTTGGAATGCTACGCTCTTCTAGAGACCTACGGTACACCGCTGCAAGAAGGGGGGCAAGTCCCTTCGCGTACTCTGTGTAAAATCGAACTGGTATCCCATCAGGTCCAGGGGCCTTCCCTCTTTTGAGCCATTTTAATTGTTTCTCTATCCCTCTGTCATCTATTTCGATATCTGCCATTTTGTCATCTGTGAGACAATCTAGAGAAGGAACTACAGTGCAGTCTTCCTCTGTGAAACAGCTTTGGAAAAAGACATTTACTATTTCGGCCTTTAGTCTGTCATCCTCTGTTTCAGTACCATTTTGGTCACAGAGTGTCTGGACATTTTGTTTTGATCCACCTACCGCTTTGACATAAGACCTAAATTTCTTAGGATTTTCTGCCATGTCTGTACATAGAACATTACTTTCGAATTCATTGAACACCTCTCGCATAGCCCTCCTCACACTACATTTCGCTTAGTGTAACTTTTGTTTGTCTGCATGGCTTTGGCTATGTTTATGTTTGCTGTGAAGTTCCCTTTGCTTCCGCAGCAGTTTTCAAACTTGGTTGTTGTACCATGGTGGCTGTTTTCCATCTCTTATGATCTTGCTTGGCACATACTCATCTAATGCATATTGTATGATGCTTATGAACTTTGTCCACTGATCCTCAACACTATCTGTACTTGAGAAAAACTTTTATGTTGAACCGTCAAGTACTCTGAAATCTGCTTTTTGTCACTTTTGCTAAACAGAAAAATCTTCCTACCTTTTTTAATATTTCTATTTACGGCTGAAATCATCGATGCAGTAACCGCTTTATGATCACTGATTCCCTGTTCTGCGTCAACTGTTTCAAATAGTTCGTGTCTGTTTGTCACCAGAAGGTCCAATATGTCATCGCCACGAGTCGGTTCTCTATTTAACTGCTCAAGGTAGTTTACAGACAAAGCACTTAAAAAAATTTCACTGGATTCTTTGTCCCTGCCACCCGTTATGAACGTTTGAGTCTCCCAGTCTATATCCGGCAAATTAAAATCTCCACCCAGAACTATAACATGGTGGGGAAATCTACTCGAAATATTTTCCAAATTATCCTTTAGGTGCTCAGCCACAACAGCTGCTGAGCCAGGGGGCCTATAGAGACATCCAATTACCATGTCTGAGTCTGCCTTGACCGTGACCTTCAGCCAAATTATTTCACATTTCGGATCTCTGTCAATTTCCTTCGATACCATTCACTTCTTATTGCTATAAACACGCCTCCCCCTTCACTGTCCAGCCTGTCTCTGCGGTATACATTCCAATATGAGTTTAGGATTTCATTACTGTTTACATCTGGTTTCAGCCAACTTTCTGTCCCTAGTATTATATGGGCATTGTGACCGTTTATTAATGAGAGCAGTTCTGGGACCTTTCTATAGACGCTCCTGCAGTTTACTATTAGCACATTAATATTGTTATTCCCTGCTGCATTTCGCCTACTCCTACCTTGCCGCGTCTCAGGAGGTGTCTTGTCGGGCCTAGGGAGGGAATTCTCTAACCTAAAAAACCCACATGTGCACTCCACACGTACTCCGCATGTAGTGCACGCCTGACCTATTCAGGGGGACCCTACATTTCTCCATCCGACAGCGGAGGTCAAGAAATTTGCACCCCAGATCTACGCAGAATCGTCTGAGCATCTGGTTTAAGCCTTCTACTCGGCTCCAAACCAGAGGACCGCAATCGGTTCTGGGAACCGCTATATGGTGAGTAGCAACTTTCCTTTTCATAACTTTTGATAATTTTGCAGTTTGGCAATCTCATTTGAGCTAATTTTATTTGTTGAAGTGTTTTTTGTAATTTTTCCCAGCTGTTACTCACTGATACTGTACATAAAAGTAAGTTTGATGGGTGAGAGTTATTGGTAATTTTTAGTTTATTCTGTGCCAACATCTAATGAAGAAAATATTTACAAATTAAACTGCAGCAGTAATTGGAGAGAACCACTGAGAGGCGGGAAAATTGCACATTCCAGTGTCACTTTTATTTTTACTGTTATGTACATAAAATGGAAACACACTTAAAGTACAGAATAAATGGTGACAAAAATAGACAAAAATGGTTACTTCCAACACACTCTTAAATACTGGAAATACACTGTTGTAGAAGAATACTTAGTACCACAAGATATTCTTGAACCTATTCTCAATTTGAATGCAATAAACCTATTCAATATGGAAATCAGCAGATTTAAAAAGCACTGCTCATGCAAAACCCAGATTGCCCTTTTCTCACACGATGTGCTGTGGACTGTGGATAAAGGGCAACAGGCAGATTTCATATTTCTACACTTCGGGAAAGCATTTGACATTGTGCCCCACTGGAGATTTAACGAAAGTGCAAGCATACAGAGAAGGTTCCCAGGTACGAGTATGGCTCGAAGAATTCTGAAGCAATAGAACCCAGTACACTGTCCTCGATGGCGCACGTTCAGAGATGAGGGTATCGTCAGGAGTGTTCCGCTATTGCTCTCTATACCTGATGGACAGGGTGAGCAGTAACCTGCAGCTGTTTGCTGTCACGTACAGGAAGGTGTCGTACTTGAGTGATTGTAGGAGGATACAGGATGATTTAGATAAAATTCTTAATTGGCGTGATGAATGACAGCTAGCTCTAAACATAGAAAAATGTAAGCTAATACAGATGAGTGAGAAAAATCATCTCGTACTGTTCAAAAACAGTATTAGTGATGTGCTACTTGACACAGTCATATTGTTTAAATATCTAGGTGTAACATTACAAAGCGATACGAAATAGAACGAGCGTGTAAGGACTGTAGTAGGGAAGGTAAGTGGTCGACTTCAGTTTACTGGGAGCATTTTAAGATAGTATGGGTCATCTGTATAGGAGACCGTACTGTGGCTTGCAGAGTAAGTATACAGATATTATCTGGTAAAAGGACTGGTATAACCACACCCATAAAGAATGTGTTTGTAATTTACATGATGCCAATTTACAAGTTTCTGGCTTTATATCCCAAATTAGTATTGTCATTTTCATTCCACAATATTGTGACAACTACCACAGTCATCTCTTTCAGGATTCGAGTGCAGATTTTGTCGCTCACTGATCGGAGTCCACACACTGAGCAGTGAAATCTGCACTCACTACTCAATACGAACACAGATGGAAATGATGCCGAAATATCCTGGAAAGAAAAATGACGATGTTAGCTCACTTGGAAACCCAGTAACTTGGAAAACATACATTTTGTGGAGAGAGTGTGCAAGATGACATACGGGATTTTAGCCATCACCGTACTTTTTTCTCCACCAACTATAAGGGGTTGTCATATGAGTCACTCTTGTGTCTCACACCTGACTGGGCCTCAGAACATTCTAGCCTCCATTGTGTGAGCAGCACAGACACCTAGACTTAGAACCGATAATTCTCACTGCACACAATCGCAGAAATGTATTTCACTGAAGACAAAACTTTGCAGCTTGAAAGTATTTCACTTGGTGAGAACTATTCCTGGGAGCACTAAAGTCTCGTGATGGCTTCCATCTTACAGTGACAGAGAAGCTGTTACAGCATTGTGGTGATGCCCGCAGACAAGGGGAACTCCACAGTCATCCTAAAGAAAACCGAATAAGACAGAAAGATGTAACAACTTCTGGAGGATCTTGCACACAGGTCAATAGGAAGTGACCCTACAGAGAAAGTGGACCAAAAGATCAGGGCTCAAGGCTCTGTTGAAGGAGACGGACCTGCCTGAACAAGTCGTCAAGAAGCTGCGTCCCAAAGTGCCAGCACCACTTAGACTGTATGGACTCCCCAAGGTTCACAAGGATGGGGTTCCTCTGCGACCTATTGTCAGCAATATTGGCGCAGCAACTTACCCTACTGCTAAATACCTGAAGAAGATTTTGACACCACATGTGAGTAAATGTGCACATCACATCCAGAACTCAGAGGATTTCCTGCAACGGCTGTGCCAGCAACACATCACAGACACAGACATCATGGTTAGTTTCGTTGTGGTCTCTCTCTTCACACGAGTCCACAGCAGTCACTTGAGCTTATTGGAGAGAAGTTTGATGGGGCTCTCCTTGACCTATTCAGGCATGTACTGACCTCGTCGTAATTCCTATATGGGGGTCAATTTTATGAACAAACAGAAGGGGTGGTGATGGACAGCCCTCTATCACCAGTGGTGGCCAACCAATTTATGGAAAGGTTTGAAGAGGAGGCACTCTCTTCAGCCACATATCAACCCAAGTGTTTTTTTTTTTTTTAGGTATGTGAATGATACCTTTGTCATCTGGCCCCATGGTAGGGAGAAGTTAGATGAATTCCTGCTACATCTGATCTCTTGCCATCCGAAAATTCAGTTCACAATGGAAATGGAGAAGGATGGACTGCTTCCGTTCTTTGATGTTCTAGTGAAGAGAAAGGCAAATGGCATGTTTGGACACAGTGTGTACCGCAAACCCACGCACACTGACTTATACCTACAAGCCAGCAGTTGCCACCATCCGGCACAGAAGAATGGAGTGCTCAAAACACTGGCCTACAGAGCACAAACTCTGACAGACCCTGATAGTTTGGCCACAGAAATAGAACACTTACGATCAGTGTTCAGCAGGAATGGGTACTCCTCTAGAGATATCCAGAAAGCAATTCAACCTGCCAATCAGCCAAAGGATCCAGAAGAGGCAAAGAAGATGGCATACCCGCCATACGCCAGACCTATCTCTGCCAAAAATCAGCAGGATTCTCCAGAACTATGACATCAAGAGCATATTTTGCCCACCCACCAAAATTGGGGAATTTAAAAGATGACCTGGGGCTATGCAAGCCAGGTATTCACAACATACCATTTTCCTACTCGGGTAGTAAAGGACAGCAGCAAATTGATAGATAACACTTTTATAGACCAAGATAGGTTTAAAAACAAATTCTTGTCCTGTTGAGAATGGGCTTTCTGATCATGATGCTCAGCTAGTTACAGTATACGACACAGCTCCATTCAGTAATTCAAAGCTGCCCTCCAAAGTTGTGTGTTCAATTAATGACTCAACAATTAGAAATTTCATAGAAAATCTTCAGCCGTTAGACTGGGATGAGGTGTACAAGGAACCCGATGCTAATTTAAAATATAACTTATTTTATGATACCCTTGTAATAGAATTTGAAAACTGTTTCCCCAAGAAAGTAGTTAAACCTAATTATAAGAAACCATGCAAAAAACCTTGGCTTACTAAAGGAATAAAAATATCTTGTAACCACAAAAGGGAACTGTATCTAACAACAAGAAAGAGTAATGACCCAGAAACAGCCAAATATTATAAAAACTACTGTACTACATTAAGAAAGGTTATTACAAAGTCCAGAAGCATGTGCATCATGTCTGAGATTAATACCTCTGATAACAAAATCAAAACAATTTGGAATATTATTACAAGGGAGGCAGGGCAACAAAGAGTACAGGATGACGGCATCACCATCAAAGCAAATGGAAACTTGATAAACAACAAGCTGGAAGTCGAAAACACTTTGAATAATCATTTTTTAAATGTTGTAGAGAAAATAGGATCTAAATGTTCATTAGAAGAAGCAAAGCAGTTAATGGAAGAGGCCTTACCCACACCATTTGGTACAATTGAAATTCCATCCACCTCTCCTCCTGAAATTAGGAAGATGATAAACTCTCTCAAGAATAAAAGCTCACATGGAGTTGATGGCATTTCCAGCAGGATAATAAAAGATTGTTCCCAAGGAATAAGTGGGAGTCGTAGCCACATATGTAACAGCTCTCTGAAACAGGGTATTTTCCCAGATAGACTGAAGTATGCCACTGTTAAACCATTGCATAAAAAAGGGGATACGTCTGATGTCAACAACCCCATCTCTCTTCCGACTGCCTTATCCAAAATTCTTGAGAAGGTAATGTATTGAAGAGTAGCTTCACACCTTTGTAAAAATAAAGTTATAAACAAAATGTCAATTTTGGTTTCCAGAAGGGTTTTTCAACGGAAAATGCTATATATACTTTCACTAATGAAATATTAAATGCTCTGAGTACCCGGAAGTCACCTGTTGGGATTTTTTTGTGATCTATCAAAGGCTTTTGATTGTGTAAATCATGAAATACTTCTAGATAAGCTCAAGTACTGTGGTATGAATGGGACGGTGCTCAAATTGTTTAAATCATACCTAACTGGAAGAGTGCAGAAAGTTGAAGTAAGCAGTTCACAAAATATGCAAAAAACTGGTTACTTCTCAAACTGGGGAACAATCAAGAATAGGGTGCCGCAAGGTTCGGTCTTGGGTCCTCTGCTGTTCTTAATATATATTAATGACTTGCCATTCTATATTCACACAGACGCAAAGCTGGTACTTTTTGCCGATGATATATACAAGTATAGCTATCACACCCAACAGACAAGAATTAACTGGTGCAATTGTAAACGGTGTTTTTCAGAAAATCATTAAGTGGTTCTCTGCAAATGGGCTCTCATTAAACTTTGACAAAACACAGTACATACAGTTCCACACAGTAAATGGAATGACACCATTAATAAATATAGATTTCCATCAGAAATCGGTAGCTGAGGCAGAATATTCAAAAATTTTAGGTGTATGCATTGATGAGGTGTTGAACTGGAAAAAACACACTGAGGATCTGCTGAAACATTTGAGTTCAGCTACTTGTGCTATTAAGGTCACTGCAAATTTTGGCGATATACATCTAAGTAAGTTAGCTTACCACACCTATTTTCATTCTCTGCTTTCGTATGGCATCATATTCTGTGGTAACTCATCATTGAGTAAAAGAGTGTTCATCGCACAAAAGTGTGTATATATTCACTTATGAAATTTGTTATTTACAAGCCGAATGAATTCAAAAGTAATAGCAGTGTACATGGCTACAACACTAGGAGAAAGGATGACCTTCACTACTCAAGGTTAAATCTAACCTTGGCTCAGAAGGGGGTAAATTATGCTGCCACAAAAGTCTTTGGTCACTTACCTGACAGATAGCCATATAGCATTTAAAAGGAAATTAAAAGAATTTCTTAATGGCAACTCCTTCTACTCATTAGATAAATTTTTGGATGTAGTAAGTGGGTAATTTCCCCAACCCCCACAAAAAAAAGAAGAAGAAGAAATTAAAAATATTAAGTGTCATGTAATATTTTGTGTAACATAATATCTTGTAGAGACACCCTTTATTAATCTGACACGTTCCACATCATTACAAAGTGTCGTATTCATGATCTATGGAACAAGTACTAATCTAATCTAATCTAGTGTGGGCTGTCATACATTGGCCAGACCACCAGAACTGTGGACATCAGGTGTAAAGAACACCAGAGACATACCAGACTTGGACAGGCAACTAAATCAGCCATAGCAGAGCATTGTCAAGAACTTGGTCATTCAATGGATTAAAATGACGCCAAGATTGTGACACAGACCTCAAGATTTTGGGACAGTGTTATTAAAGAAGCCAGTGAGGATAAGGTCACAGACAATCTAATCAACCGTGACTCGGGATACCAAATCAGCACTGCCTGGAATCCAGCACTTGAGCTTGTGAAAACTCAACACAGGATACTCCGGGATTCTACAAGAAGTAAAAGTGGAGACCGAGAGAACAGACGTGAGACACAGTGTCGGACTTTAGAGACCAGACCTGACACAACCCAGATCGTGAACTCTTCTTCAGAAGACGGCCAGGCCGGGCCGGACAGCGGTCGGAACACCGGCAACCAGAGAGGACCAATGTAGCCGTGCCTGGCAGACGCGGACTGCAGACGCAACACACAACATGACACGGACCGATTATGGAGTGCCCAGCACGAAACAGAGGTGGAAATCATAGTAACAGTCATGAGACAGAGTACCCAACATCTCAGATCAGGTCTGACACACCTCAGATGGCGACCACAACCATTGAGGACGGCCAAAACGGGCGCGGACGGCAGTCGGAACATCCGCAACTGGAGGGGTCCATTGAAGCCGAGTTTGGCGGGTGTGGACCACAGACGGAACACTCGACTCTGTGCAGACCAATTAGGAAACACTCAGCTCCTTCCAGGCATAAATACTGGACTCGATCGACCCAAGGACCAGTCTCAGGTAGCACCTGAAGAAGAGAGCGAGGCAAGCTGTTGAAATATTGTGCGAGAACGACACGAACATCCGGCTGGATTCCCGAATATCCAAGATGTCAACAAATTGCCGGGAAAGTACGAAGAATTACGAGGTTTAGGTAGTAGACCAATCTGTGCGGCTAATACACTCAGGTGTACTGAACCATCTGGAGGAAGATATACATTGGAGACAGTTCTTTCCTGTGCCATCCTTATTCTGACAGTCACAGCTTCAAGAGGGGTTGGAAGGGGCACAGGTTCACTACATACTGAGTTTAGGACAAACGCAAACTCCACCTGACACTCGATTGTAGTCACTACGGTTCTTGTAATATCCCGTATAGCCGTGGAGGGCAGGGGTTCTGCATTTCCGGGAACCAGGTTATCTGAAGAGCAATGCAGAAAGCAGTTGTAAAGCTTAACAGTTGCCGTAGCTCAACCAGATGGTGGGAAAAACCGCCGCAATTCCACTGGAGATGATGTCATCGTGAGACTGGGAAGGCATGGAACATTCACTGAGGTAGTTTACGCCTCAGAGTCACCTGCTGCCACCGACTTATTGCCTGAGCAGTCTATATCCATTGCGTCTGACGGTCTAGCGAGATCTAGCTCCTCAGCAAAAGTCAAAATCTCCACCCCATCCTCAGATGCAGAGCTTGTAGGTAGTGGTGGTGTGGGTGCCACCGCAATTTCCTTGGTCTTAAGGGTTTTCTTTTTAGGTTTCTTTCGCTGCTACTTGGGTTTCACTGGCTGGGAGGACTTCACTGATTCACTCTCCGGGACTGAGGATGAGCATGAAGCCCTACGACCAGCTGCTTTTGGGCTCTTCAGCCACTGGTGGGTGTCATCTTTCCCACTAGCAGAAGCCTGGGAAGGGAGTGACCCAAGGGACCCCTTCCCAGAAAAATCCGAAGAAGAGTTACGCTTCTCCATCTTAGAAGTGGGGATGGACGTACCCGATGGTGATGGTGGTGGTGGTGGTGGTGGTGGTGGTGGTGGTGGTGGGGTTGCTCTAAAGTAGGTAGTGCAGGAGCAACAGGGAGGGAAATGCCCCCTACCATCAAGGGGGCAGGTGTAGTCTTCCGGCTCTGAGAGGTGACTGGGGTTGACAGAGCTGATGGTGCCAGAACTGTTGCAGTGGGGGTGTAAGACTGTCATACACACAGGATGCAGGCATTCAAATTTTCTCTTAGCCTCGGTGTAGGTCAGTCGGTCCAGGGTCTTGTACTCCACAATTTTCCTTTCTTCCTGGAAAATCTTGGAATCTGGCAAGCAAGGCGAATGATGCTCTCTGCAGTTGACACACAGAGTGTTGGTATGTGATGGGCATCCGCAATCTCAACATGTGACGCTGGAAGTACAGTGGGAAGACATATGGCCAAACTTCAATCACTTAAAGCAGCGCATCGGGGGAGGGATATAGGGCTTTACATCACATAAGTAGACCATCACCTTGACCTTCTCAGGCAATTTATCACCCTCAAAGCTTAAGATGAAGGCACCGGTGGCAACCTGATTATCCCTCAGACCCTGACGGACACACCGGACGAAATGTACACCTCACCGCTCTAAATTGGCGTGCAGCTCATCGTCAGACTCCAAAAGAAGGTACATGTGAAATATGATACCCTGGACCATATTTAAGCTCTTATGGGGTGTGATGGTTACAGAAACATCCCCCAGCTTGTCAGAAGTGAGTAACACTTGTAACTGGGCAGAGGACATTGTTTTGATCAAGACTGACCCAAAATATCATTTTGGACAAGCCCTCTGCCTCCCCAAACTTGTCCTCTAAATGCTCAACATAAAATTGAGGCTTTGATGTCATGAAAGATTCCCCATCAGTTCTCAAACATACAAGGTACTGGGGCGAATAAGATCTGCTGCCATCCTTAGGCTGACATTCCTCCCATGGTGAGGCCAGGGAGGGGAACAATTTAGGGTCATACTTCTGTGTGTTGAATTGAGCTCAGGAATGCTTAGAGACTGCTGGTGTTTCACCACCAGCAAGAGATGATAGACTACACTTCATCTTCCCTGAAGCCACCCACTCCGATCAGGGGCCCTCCCCAAGGGTGCCACCCAACCGCAGCAAAGGCTACCTGGCAGAATGGCTGTTGCTCGGAGTCCCGAAGCCCCAGGTGGATGGGGATCTACCCCTTGGCATATGTGGGATGTTAATGGAGCAGGCATCAGCTGAGTGATCCCTGTGTGGACAGGGGGCTACAGACAACAGGGTACATGGCAGCCCCACCACAATGGACAGGCAACAGTGCTGGATTTCAGGCGCAAAGAAGTCCACGGTCATTGTCGACGCAGAAAGCGATAGTGCGCGGTGGAAAATGCTCCCAGGAAGGTGTCCTCGCCCAATAGATGGAGAATGAGCAGGAGTGAAATGCGCTGACGAGGAAGCGAACTAAGGATCTCGATGCATGATGGCCACAGTGCACCGTGTAAGGTGCCCTTCCCAAATTGACTGGCTCTTTGGGAAAATTTTGAAGAATGGAGGTCAAACCCGACACGGGACCATCACATAAAGGCCGAAAGGTGTGAGAGTCCTTTTAGCCACTTCTTACGACAGGCACGAATACCTCGGGCCTATTCTAGTCCCCAGATCCGCAGGGGGGCTAAGTGGGAAGTGCGCACATGGAGTATCTGGGTGCAGTGGACGACCGCAGTCTCAACATGTGGTGCTGGAAGTGCAGCAGGAAGACACGTGACCAAATTACAAGGACTTAGAGCACCGCATAGGGGGAGGGACATACGGTTTAACGTCACAGTGGTAAACCGACACCTTGACCTTTTCGGGCAATGAATCATCCCCAAAGGCCAAGATAAGGGACCAGTAGCAACCCTGTTGTCTTTGTGTCCCCTGTAAACGTGCTGGATAAAATGAACATCCCGCCGTTCTAAATTGGTGCTTAGCTCGTTGTCAGACTGCAAGAGGAGATCACAATGGAAAATGATCCCTTGGACCATGTTGAGGTTTTTACGGGGAGTAACGAACACAGTAATATCATCCAGCTTGTCACAGGTGAGTAACATTCGGGATTGGGCTGGGGAAGCTGTCTGAATCAAGATTGTGCCGGTCCACATCTTGGACAGCGCAGTCACTTCAGCAAACTTATCCTCAAGCTGTTCAACGAAAAATTGAGGCTTCATAGGTAGAAAGGAGTCCCTGTCAGTTTTGCCACAGACTAAAAACTGAGGCAAATATGGCTCTCTCTGTTCTGTAGCCCTACGTTCCTCCCACGGTGTAGCAAGGGAGGGAAACGATTTAGGGTCATACCTGCCCCAGCATTGTATTTGATCATGCCCTTCTTATAGACTGCTGGTGCCGTACAGTCACCAGCAAGAGATGACTTATTTTGCTTCATTGCGGGTCGTCCGCCCTGATGCCACCCACTCCAATCAGGTGCTCTCCCCATAGGTGCCACCCAGCCACAGCAAAGGCCAACTGAAATGATGGCCGTTGCCGGAAGTCCTGATGCCCCAGGAAGACGGGCATCTACTCCTTGGCATACGTGGGGAGTTTACAGCTCAGGTATCAGCAGTGTGATCCCTGTGTTTTCAGGAGGCTACCACCAAATGGGTACATGATGGCGCCATCACAATAGACTGGCTACCGTGCTGGATATTAGGCGCAGAGAAATCCAATATTGTCATGGGGGCGAAAGAGGACAGGAGACAATGGAAGAAGATGACATACCCCAGAAAGTGTTCTCACCCAAATAGTTGAATAGCAGGTGGAGATGCAAAGCCATGACAAGAGATTCAGGAGATCTAATGTAAGGGCACTATGGATAACTCGTGCACCACATAAGGTGTCCTTCCCCATGTGGCCCACACTTCTGTAGAATTTTGAAAGTGGCAAGTCAAACCATAGAATGGGATCTGAAATCATAGGGCCAAAAAGTGAGAGACTCCTTTTAGTCACCTCTTACGACAGGCAGGAATACATCGGGCCTATTCCAACCCCCGGATCTGCAGGGGGACCCAAAGTTGGCATTTAAAATGCCTGTCTTCTGTAAAATGACAGAGTGTGACACGAGAAAAAGCGCTATGTAGAAAATGATGGCAAGAATGAAATCAAAGAAATGGACATGGACCCCTCAAGCCCCCCAGTAGATACAGGTGACAGGCACTTGGAGTTAGCAAACCACAGGCAAAGCAGACAGGAAGTCGGCGCAACTAGTACTGAGTGCACCAGTCGTGTCCATGGAAGGCTGCCTGGGAGTGTGTGCACAGAACTGAAGGACCGATACAGTAGGCTGGTGGCTGCAAATACAAATAACCAACGGTAATACCAAACTTGACTAAGAAATGAAGTACGTGACAGCACAAGAAGATAGGGAATGTCTACCAGAACCAAAATCTGGAATCACTGGTACGAAAAACAGCTAACAATGTAAAGTACTTTGTCACATTGACAGTATCACATACAATGGTAAGTTTGAACTCATGGAGCACATTTGTGCAAGGAAGTAAAAAGTGAAGTACAACAGCAAAACATTACAAAACACCAGTAAAAGGTCTACCACTTCACAAAGGTGCATGGAACCACATCTAAAACCCAACAAAATTAAGAGTGGCCTGCTTAAAATGCATTCAACTAACAAAAATTGTGGAAAACCATAACGTCATACTCACACCCAACATATTATATTATTTTACAATGAGAAGTCATGCACTTCAATTATGCAAAGGGTTAAAGATAACTTGTGAACTAAAACAACCCACCTAAACGATCACCATCACCTGAATGTGAAACTGAAGAAAACTGGGAAGATGTTTATATTCCTGGGCATGAAGTTATTGATGCATTGAATGTTAGCATTTCTGTTTTACCCCTTAATATGCGTCCCCTTAAATGCCCAGGCAAGATACGAAGCACAAGCAAACGGTATGTACAAAGAAGAGTGGAAGAACTTTAAACAAGTTTTACAAAATCAACATCTTTAAAACTTTGTAAGCATATAATGTAAATGCATTTGGTGCAGAACCTGAAGGTAGCAACATGTGTACCCAATGTGAAGTGTGGTTTTAAAACCTAAACACTGCTATCTCAGCAGCCACCTATACTGAGAAGGTACAATTAATGACACTGACACCAGATAGTTTCCTCAAGCAGCACATACAGAAATACATACCCACTTACGTTATTTAATTTCAGAAGCATGTAAAATAAAAAATGAGAAAGGTATTTGGGCATGCCCAGATTCCTGCTGTGGGCATCCACTGCAAGATGATACACTTGGTGTTTCTCTGGAATATTACCTAAGTGATAACCAAGATTGCAGCAGGAAAAGTCCTAATCGGGCTGATGTTATCTCTGTAACCGAAAATGGTGAAAAAGTTAAAAATGTAAAAAGATATGACCTAATCAGTAAGAGAAGCATATGGTCTAATGAAAAAGGAGAACCCAAATTTAAAAATTGGTCTCAAAATGAGTAAAGAGCCAGCCAGTGAAGGAAGTATGCACATGTATTTACTGCACCAATTTGAAACTTGCGTGTTTCACCATAAGTAGTGTTACAGGGAAGAAGTACAGAGAGATGGACCTGATGCTTTTGTGCACCTCTCAAGGGCTGCAAGATTAATGTTGGAGGAGTGTGTGGTGTGTCCTGGTGCTGAAGTGTTGACCATTTAAGCATTACACCACCAATATGCTGACACTGACATTACCTACGCGTTGTGGGAGGGAAGAGAGTTGATGAAGAAGTCAGTGGAACTAGGGAAGTTTGCCACAGAGGTTAGGCATTGGCTCGCGAAAGGAATAGATCATCATTGTATCTGTAGGATTCAGAGACAGACCACAGCAGATGAAAAACCAGACACATTCCACAACACTGACAAATTAGCCCTTCATTTCGCCTTTGCTAAGAACTGGTATGTTGCTTTGCAGAACGAAGTTCAAAATTACCACTGGCACACATCACAGGTGTCAATATTCACATGTGTTGCTCAATTCCTTGGAACATCACATTGTTTTGGTATTGTCAGTGATGATCTCATTCTTGACAGTGCACATGCAGGCTATGCATCAGCATGATAATTGATGAAACAGCATCTAGAGGCCTTACAATTCCTAAAAATGTGCATGTGACAAACTATCCAGCATCTCATTTCATAAACTGCTTTCAGCTTTAAGAGCTTGGAAAGCACTGTACATGAGATAATAAATAAATAAATAAATAAATAAATAAATAAAACAGCAACAGATCGTGGAAAAAGTGCTTGTGATGGGGTAAGAGATCTCTATAAACATCATGCAACAAGATTTAACATCCAGCATGAAGTTGTTAATGCTATAACCAAAGCTACTGGGTTTCTACAGACCATATCAAAATTTCTACAAAGTGTGAAACTCTTACTTCTAAATGCAAGTATATTAAAAAAAGACCATGTTGGAAGCAACTTCATTTTTTGCGTTTAAGACAATATTGGTAGGTGGGAGAAGTAATTAGTGTCTCTCAAGAGCTGCAAGATGTAACTGTCTCCTTTATGGCACCTCACGGTCAGGCAAATTCTTTCAACTAGCCATCATCAACAGATCAGTGTGCAGTTCCCATTTCCCAAGTACTGCTCCTATTGGATCATCCTTGTCCATGGGCAAATTCAGCTTGGCAGGAATAATTGATGACATTTCCTAAACAAGTGCATGTGACAATTTATCCAGCAACAATGTTGACTATTATATGTAGGCAATTTTAATTCATGGAATGTCATAAAGAAGTAAAATCATGACAGAAGGCAATAAAAATTTCTGAATAATATCAGAAACAGAAAAATGTATATACAGAGTTATTTTCTATACCTATTTTTTTTAATGTAAAATGCTCGAACAAAATGAACAGTTGTTGTCCCATTCACTTATAAGGCTGTAAAATAATTGTTCTGATAAATATATAACAGTTTTGCATTACATTTACTCAACATCATTAGTCAATTAAAATTTTTAAGTGACCAGGATCTTTTGACCTTGAGAATAGCTAGGTATAAAACAAAAATTTCTCAAAATTCGCACCACAAAATATTGCCCACTCTGATTGTACCTTCCATAATTACAATTTATAAATTCGTATGGCTAACATGCAGTTTAAAATTATAGAGGAGGAGGATGAGGAGGAGGAAGCAAGGAGGGGGCTAGGGGTATATTTTTAGAGTCATCAATTGAAGTTGGTTCTTGAAACTTTGTATGTATGCTTTCTCAGGACAGTTTACATCTACCTTCAAGAATCTACCAGTACAGTTTCTTCAGCAGCTCTGTGACACTTTCCCGTAAGTGCTGCTCTTCTCTGTATACATTCAAATTTCTCTTATATTCCAATTTGGTATGTGCCCCAAACCCTTGATCAATATTCTAGAGTGGTTTTCGTGTGTTATTTGTAAGTATCTCCTCTGCAGACTGATGGAATTTTACCACTATTCCACCAAAGTCCGAAAACAGAAGTCTATTGTATCATTTACTGGTGGCTGAGCCTAGGTGCTCATTCCATTTCAGTACATATAACTTGCCTTATTCCTGCAATTTTGTATACAGAATGACTTATTTTGATGCATTAGTTCCACTGGGTTATGAGTTCAGCATGAAGTAAATGCATTTTCAATATGAAGTCTGAAACATACGAAGACGTGCTGAAAAGTAATGCGTCCAAATTTCTTATCCAACAACTGAAAATCCAGGAGGGAATGTAACAATATTATGAAGAGGACAGCTACTCACCGTATAGTGGAGATGCTGAGTTGCGGATAGGCACAACAAAAAGTCTGACACACAAGACAATAATCTTTCAGCCAGCAGGGCCTTTGTCAAAAATTCAAAAATAGACCCCCCTCCCCCCCCCCTCCCACACACACACACACACACACACACACACACACACACACACACAAGCGCGCGCGACCACAGTCTCTGTCAGCTGAAGCCAGACTACACTATTTCTTATTCTATTCTCAGTCTTTGTTGAGGTATTATATGTCATGCATATTACTCGGTCGACTTTTCACCATAACTGACACAAGTTGCAACTTTCTGCCACAAGAGGGCTTGGAATTGTAGTGTGCAATATTGCAGTGTGCAATGTAACTATGTCAATATGTGACAACCAGCGGGCTGTAATCAAGTTTCTAACTGCAGAAAAGTTTTTCCATGCATGGAGCACTCTCTCCTTTAGCACAACAATACTAGATCACACACTAACACTGTGACACCTTCGAAAATCCAACATCTTATAAGGTTTACTGTCCATCGATCATCCTACAATACAGTCCTGACTAGGCTCCATCCAATTTTCATATGTTTCCACTTCTTAAAGAACACTTTTGTGGACTTCACTTTGACAGTGATGAAGGGATGCAAGCAGAGGTGAGGCTGTGGTTCATTCAACTATTTCAAACATTCTGCAGTGATGGTTTCAACAATTTGATCTCTTATTGGAAGAAATGTGTTTGTCGCCAGGGTGACTATATTGAGAAATGAATATATAGACATGAAGAACGTTAATGAAGTTTGTTTTTTCTAAAATTCTTGAAGGGTTTTCATGTAAAAATTAGTGTTCAGCACACCCTCGTAGAAGGAAAGAATCACCACAATAGTGAGGTGCAGTGAAAGCTATCGGAATGAGGAAATGGTGCAGAAATTTGCATTAATTTAATACTGTCTTTACTACCAGTAAAGATTACTGTGAAAACTGAGTGCGGCATAAATACTGCAAATTGTAGATCTCAAGAACTATGCCACATGGAAATTTGCTGTGGAAGCATACTTATATCTGGATGATTTATGAGACCTAATGAATGGTACACTGAAGCCTATTGAGAAAAATTATGCACATAAGGACCAGGAGGCAATATCAAAGTTGATGTTATTAACTGATCCAGTGAGTCAAGTACACAGAGAAAATTGCTATGGCAAAAGAAATTTGGGACAAGTTACAGTATGCATTTGAAAATGGCAGCCTTCCAAGAAAAGTCGGATTACTCTGTGAATTTATGACCACTCGACTTGATATTTGTAAAAATGTGGACGAGTACATTAACAAGATAACATCTACATCAAACAGATTAAGGAGCACTGGATTCAAGATTGTCGATGAATGAACAGGCACATTATTTAGCAGAACTGCCTGAAAAATATGCACCCATGGTTATGGAGAGAGGAAGCTCGTGCTTACCAATTATGGGAGACAGAGTGAAAGTGAAGTCCTGCAGGAAGCGAAAAGTACATCATTGTGTCATACTCTGGAGAAGAAAATTAGCTACAGTACTTTATTCTATCATGGAAAGTAGAAAAGTAAGAAACTAGTAAAGTGCTACAACTGTCACAAGATGGGTTAAAATTGCACCCCAGTGCCATAAAAGGACACAAACAAAGGAAAAAGAGTATGATGCGAATAGTCCAGAAAGGAGGGCAGCTAATCAAGGTTAGGCACTCTCCACTTATTACTCTTGAGGAAAAATGGATAACAGAGAACCAGAATGGATGTTTAATTCAAGAGCATCAGTGCATATTATTACAGAGAAAACAAATATTTATGCTGTCACTAATAAAACACATATGGGTATATCCACAGCGGAGGGGCAACAGATTAATCTTCAATATAAACGTAGCAAAAATATTTACTCAACACGGGGAAATTATGGCTATGGCGACTTATGAAAGGGGAATTTTCAAGTTAGATACTGTTAAAGACATATATGAAGATGTAAACTATTGTGTGTACTCTGCAAAAGGTTTCTTATGGCATAGAAGACTTGGGAACGTAAACAGAAAAAGCATTTCATTATCAGAGTACACGGTAACAGGAAGGGAAGATTGTGGTAAATGCAAAGAACTTCATGAAATTTGTATACAAATTAAACAGGCTAGGTTACCATTTAAACCACAGACAGCTTGCATTTAAAACACACAAATTACCTTCATAGACTACTCAATATATAACTATGTTTATTTTTTAAATTCTAATGATCAAGTGATTAATATTTTTCCAAAGCTTTTCAATATGGAGAAAGAGAACAGGAAATAAGATTAACTAGTCAGAACTGATAATTGGGGTGGGGGATTGTACCAATAGAAAATTCAATAAACAATTGAAGGAAGTAGGACTTAGACACCAAGTCACCATCAGATATCGTTCATCCCAGAATGGAGCTGCACACAGAGAAAATAGGACTATTGTTAAAACAGCAAGAAGTATGTTAACAGATGCTGGGTTACGTAAATGATTTTGGGCAGAGATGGTATCCATGGCTGTATATTTGATCAACTGACTGCCTACCAAAGAAATAAAAAATTCAACTCCCTATGAAGTGCAGACAGGAAGAAAGCAAAACCTATGACACTTACAAATTTTTTGATGTGAAGCTATTGTACAGATCCTGGTATGTTGTTGTCGTTGTTGTTGTTGTGGTCTTCAGTCCTGAGACTGGTTTGATGCAGCTCTCCATGCTACTCTATCCTGCAACCTTCTTCATCTCCCAGTACCTACAGCAACCTACATCCTTCTGAATCTGATCAGCCTATTTGTCTCTTGGTCTCCCTCTACAATTTTTACGCTCCACACTGCCCTCGAATACTAAATTGGTGATCCCTTTATGCCTCAGAACATGTCCTACCAACTGATCTCTTCTTCTAGTCAAGTTGTGCCACAAACTTCTCTTCTCTCCAATCCTATTCAATACCTCCTCATTAGCTATATGATCTACCCAACTAATCTTCAGCATTCTTCCGTAGCACCACATTTCGAAAGCTTCTATTCTCTTCTTGTCCAAACTAGTTATCATCCACGTTTCACTTCCATACATGGCTACACTCCATACAAATACTTTCAGAAATGACTTCCTGACACTTAAATCTATACTCGATGTTAACAAATTCCTCTTCTTCAGAAACGCTTTCCTTGCCATTGCCGGTCTACATTTTACATCCTCTCTACCTCGACCATCATCAGTTATTCTGCTCCCCAAATAGCAAAACTCCTTTACTACTTTAAGTGTCTCATTTCCTATTCTAATTCCCTCAGCATCACCCGACTTAATTAGACTACATTCCATTACCCTCGTTTTGCTTTTGTTGATGTTCATCTTACATCCTCCTTTCAAGACACTGTCCATTCCATTCAACTGCTCTTCCAAGTCCTTTGCTGTCCCCGACAGAATTACAATGTCATGGGCGAACCTCAAAGTTTTTATTTCTTCTCCATGGATTTTAATACCTACTCCGAATTTTTCTTTTGATTCCTTCACTGCTTGCTCATTATACAGATTGAATAACATAGGGGAGAGGCTACAACCCTGTCTCACTCCCTTCCCAACCACTGCTTCCCTTTCATGCCCCACAACTCTTACAACTGCCATCTGATTTCTGTACAAATTGTAAATAGCCTTTCGCTCTCTGTATTTTACCCCTGCCACCTTCAGAATTTGAAAGAGTGTACTCCAGTCGTCATTGTCAAAAGCTTTCTCTAAGTCTGCAAATGATAGAAACGTAGGTTTGCCTTTCCTTAATCTAGCTTCTAAGATAAGTTGTAGGGTCAGTATTGCCTCACATGTTCCTATATTTCTACGGAAACCAAACTGATCCTCCCCGAGGTCGGCTTCTACTAGTTTTTCCATTCGTCTGTAAAGAATTTTGCATCCGTGACTTATTAAACTGATTGTTCGGTAATTTTCACATCTGTCAGCACCTGCTTTCTTTGGGATTGGAATTATTATATTCTTCTTGAAGTCTGAGGGTATTTCGCCAGTTTGCTCACCAGATGGTAGAGTTTTGTCAGGACTGGCTCTCCCAAGGCCGTCAGTAGTTCTAATGGAATGTTGTCTACTCCTGAGACCTTGTTTCGACTCAGGTCTTTCAGTGCTCTGTCAAACTCTTCACACAGTAGCATATCTCCCATTTCATCTTCATCTACATCCTCTTCCATTTCCATAATTTTGTCCTCAAGTACATCACCCTTGTATAGACCCTCTATATACTCCTTCCACCTTTCTGCTTTCCCTTCTTTGCTTAGAACTAGGTTTCCATCTGAGCTCTTGATATTCATACAAGTGGTTCTCTTTTCTCCAAAGGTCTCTTTAATTTTCCTGTAGGCAGTATCTATCTTACCCCTAGTGAGATAACCCTCTACATCCTTACATTTGTCCTCTAGCCATCCCTGCTTAGCCATTTTACACTTCTTGTCGATCTCATTTTTGAGACGTTTGTATTCCTTTTTGCCTACTTCATTTGCTGCATTTTTATATTTTCTCCTTTCATCAATTAAATTCAATATTTCTTCTGCTACCCAACAATTTCTACTAGCCCTCGTCTTTTTACCTACTTGATCCTCTGCTGCCTTCACTACTTCATCCCTCAGAGCTACCCATTCTTCTTCTACGGTATTTCTTTCCCCCATTCATGACAATTGTTCCCTTGTGCTCTCACCGAAACTCTGTACAACCTCTGGTTTAGTCAGTTTATCCAGATCTCATCTCCTTAAATTCCCACCTTTTTGCAGTTTCTTCAGTTTTAATCTACAGTTCATAACCAATAGATTGTGGTCAGAGTCCACATCTGCCCCAGGAAATGTCTTACAATTTAAAACCTGGTTCCTAAATCTCTGTCTATCTGAAACCTGTCAGTATCTCCAGGCTTCTTCCATGTATACAACCTTCTTTTATGATTCTTGAACGAAGTGTTAGCTATGATTAAGTTATGCTCTGTGCAAAATTCTACCAGGTGGCTTCCTCTTTTCATTTCTTAGCCCCAATCCATATTCACCTACTACATTTCCTTCTCTCCATCCTGGAATCACAGAAGGAAAAATGGTACCCAAAGTCTTAAGAAGTACATTTTTGTAGGCTATTGTCAAGCCTCAAAGGGTTACTGACCCATGAATCCTACGTATAAGAAGATGGTGATCAATAGTGGTGACATATTTCTTGACAATTATAAAATCGAAGTAAAAGAGTGTCATCAAGACAATACAGCCTCAAATTTAATAAACATTAAGTCTGGAAAAGAAACAGAAACTGAAGATGAGGAAGAAGATGACAATGAACACATTGTTCAGAGTAGATGTACTTTATGTTCCAACTGATCCATAGTTAGCCGGCCAGAGTGGCCGAGTGGTTCTAGGCGCTACAGTCTGGAACCGCGTGACCGCGACGGTCGCAGGTTCGAATCCTGTCTCGGGCATGGATGTGTGTGATGTCCTTAGGTTAGTTAGGTTTAAGTAGTTCTAAGTCTAGGGGACTGATGACCTCAGATGTTAAGTCCCATAGTGCTCAGAGCCATTTGAACCATTTGATCCGTAGTCAGGAGATCCTCCTGGATACACACATCATGTGTCAGAAACAAGCATACACAATAAATATTTCCAACGAAAATCAAAAATGCCATTGTACCTTCCACAAACCCCAAATGGAATGATCATCGTGCTCCTGTAAAAAAAATTAACCAGATTTTCATGTATGAGTTAATAAACACTAAGTAGACACATTCTATGAACATACAGTTGTAGAGGATGAAGAAGAAGAAGAAAATATTTTCTTCTCATACACCTAAGCCTAAGGAATACCCTGATTATGAAATGTATGCAGCCCAACCTTTTAATGATGAACCTACAACAGTTGCAGAGACTATGAGTGGCTCAAAATCTCCACAATGAAACATGCCTCAGAAAGAGAATTTTTCAAAAGAAAACTTCTGAATGGGTGGAAACTTAGGTGCCTTTTCACCCTAGCAATAAAAGAAATTTTACTAATTTATCAAATGGATATAAAGATAGCATATGTAAACCTGAAATTAGACGAAGAAATACACATACATGTGATCTCACCAGAAGAAACTAGAAAAACTCATCTGGAAAAAGAGAAAATTGGCAAGTGATGAAAAGTATTTATGGACTGAAACAAAGTAGTTATTACTGTAACAGATGTCTGCATGAAACCTTAAAATGAGTATGAAACAATCTAAGGCAAATCCTGGTACCTACTATAGAAGAAGTAAAGCAGAGATCAGAATAATAGCTACATGGCTGGATGATTTCTTGATTTTAACTAAAGATGAATAATAAACGAACAATTTAAAAAGACTATTCAAAACCAAGTTTAACATGCATGAGTTGGGAGAGGTACAGCAGTATTTTACAGACTATAAGATTACAAAATTCAAGTGCATCTTACACTTGTTTGATTTACAATTTCTGCCAGTCTAAAAATTGGCCAAATATTTAATTCCACAGGAAATCTCTCTCTATCTGGCAACACTGGATTCAACTGGCAGCAACAGTGCACCGATGCGACGAATGCGAGCTACAGGGATTCACAAGCTTGCTAAGACTTCTCCCTCCCACCCTGCCATCACAAATGCAGAACACTGCCTAGCCTGTGATATGCCACTACAGTCTACAGAGCCAGTGAACTTTAAGTGAAAGAGATCTGTGTTGTTGGTAATAGCACAATATTTCTGTTAGTAACTAGTTATGTAATGGAAAAAAATAACAGATATTAATATGTTGTGGGCTATAAATTCAAAGTAATAGCACATGTAGAAGGACATGGGAATACAACAACTGGGCGATATTTTGGCCCCTACCAAGAAAAAAACCATTTGCGATTGGCACTGAAAAAAAGAATGAGGAAGACTAAATGTAGAAACAGAGGACTGAATGCAAAACTGCCAAAACTAGATGATGACACATTGAAATGAAATCAAGGACACTGTCAAAATGGCATTGGAATTAATACAAAATTATTCAAATACTAAAACTAGTGCTACAGTGGAACATAACAGACTTTAAAGATGGAGTTAGGTGGTGCTACAGGTTTAGGAAGTGTCATGCGAATCAAAACCAAAATATGGGTCAATGGAAGTGTCAGATTCAACCCATCTGCTTTGACCCATGGTGAAAGGGTGTTATGGTGTGTGACGTTACTAAGGCGCGGAGTTTATGAGTTGGTTGTGTTTGTAGATGTTGTCTTGCTGTGTTTGATGGTGCCCCCCCCCCTCTCTCTATCTCTCTCTCTCTCTCTCTCTCTCTCTCTCTCTCTCTCTCTCTCTCTCTCTCTCTCTGTGTGTGTGTGTGTGTGTGTGTGTGTGTGTGTGTGTTGTGGTTTTGTTTTTCGTAGTCGTTGGTGTTTGTCTTTTCGAATGAATAGCTATTAGCTATGGTTGACCTATATAGGTCAAGGGAAATGACTGATGCTAATTTTCGAAGTTTTATGTGTAGGTATTGGTGTTTTCGTATCGTCAGCTGTCGTCAATGGAAATGTCTGATTCCAATTTCCGTAGTGTTTGCTGTAGGTGTTGGTGTTTTGGTATCATTCACAAATGGTTCAAATGGCTCTAAACACTATGGGACTTAACATCTGAGGTCATCAGTGCCTTATACTTAGAACTACTTAAACCTAACTAACTTAAGGGCATGACACACATCCATGCCCGAGGCAGGATTCGGACATGCGACCGTAACAGCAGCGCAATTCCAGACTGAAGCACCTAGAACCGCACGGAAACAGCAATGTGGAACTAATCTAAACAGCAAATATGGACGAAACTCCTTTGACATTTGATGTGCAAATAACAGAACCATTGCCATGAAAGATGATAAAACTGTAACTACAAAACAAGCGGACATGAGAAAATGCACTACACTGTGGTCTTTACATGTTGTGTTGATGGTCATTTTCAAGTGCAAAACAATGGCAAAACCTTCTCAAACACCGGTTGAATGGATGAGGCTGGTATGAAATTATGGATTAACAGAGTGTAGGAGAGAAAGTAGATCAGTTTAGTAGTCATTCGAAAAATTCTTTGAAAGAGAAAAGATAAACTGAGACACAGAAATACAGAACTTGCTATTATTCTGAGAGGACTTCACAACTGCGACCTCTTGATATGTAAGCCATTTAAAGTGCATATGGGAGAGGAATGGAACAGTCAAACAATGGAATATAACAATACAATGAAAAGGATAGTTGCTACTCACCATATAGCAGAGGTGCTTTGTCGCAGATGGGAACAACAAAAGGACTGTCAGAGAGTAAGCTTTTGGCCAACAAGGCCGTGATCGGAAATCTCTCTCTCTCTCTCTCTCTCTCTCTCACACACACACACACACACACACACACAACTGACCACAGTCTCTGGCAGCTGAAGCCAGTGGCTGTAGTCATTGGTCGTGTATATACGTGTGTGTGTGTGTGTGTGTGTGTGTGTGTGTGTGTGTGTGTGTGTGTGTGTGTGTGTGTATTTTCCATAAAGCCCTTGTTGGCTGAAAGCTTACCTTCTGACAGTCCTTTTGCTGCGCCTATCTGCAACTCAACATCTCCACTATATGGTGAGTAGCAACTATTCTTTTCACAATATTATTATATTCCATCCTGGATTTTCCATTCTTTGATATATTTTGTGTGTGTGTGTGGGGGGGGGGGGTTAATTCCACATACTGTAATGAGAGCTCTTTGACTGTTCCTTAACAATGTGCTTTAATGCATTGTGTTCTGTAATTATGTATGTTAAAATATAGCTTGCCTTATCCCTGCCATTTCGTTCTCAGAATTCCTTATTTCTCTGCACTAGCATTTTTGATGAACATATAGATTGGTAGAGCAATAAGCACAAGCAATTATCCAGTCACAACACTCAGCATGCTTACTGTACTGTACTGTACAAGGGACACAGGTGGGTCCTAGAAGTATGGGAAGAAAATCTCAGGGTAAGTCTCCAGGCTGGTAGTGAGACTGCACTCAACATTCGGTAATCATATGTTGTACTCAATCAGGATTCTATAAAAATCTGACAATTACCTAGGCCTATGTTGCAACTTTTCCATGAACCATGGGCCTTGCCGTTGGTGGAGAGGCTTGCGTGCCTCAGTGATACAGATAGCCGTACCGTAGGTGCTACCACAACGGAGGGGTATCTGTTGAGAGGCCAGACAAATGTGTGGTTCCTGAAGAGGGGCAGCAGCCTTTTCAGTAGTTGCAGGGGCAACAGTCTGGATGATTGACTGACCTGGCCTTGCAACATTAACCAAAACGGCCTTGCTGTGCTGGTACTGCGAACGGCTGAAAACAAGGGGAAACTACAGACGTAATTTTTCCCGAGGGTATGTAGCTTTACTGTATGGATAAATGATGATGGCGTCCTCTTGGGTAAAATATTCCGGAGGTAAAATAGTCCCCCATTCGGATCTCTGGGTGGGGACTACTCAACAGGACGTCGTTATCAGGAGAAAGAAAACTGGCATTCTACGGATCGGAGCATGGAATGTCAGATCCCTTAACCGGGAAGGTAGATTAGAAAATTTAAAAAGGGAAATGGATAGGTTTAAGTTAGATATAGTGGGAATTAGTGAAGTTCGGTGGCAGGAGGAACAAGACTTTTGGTCAGGTGAATACAGTATTATAAATACAAAATCAGAAAGGGGTAATGCAGGAGTAGGTTTAATAATGAATAAAGAAATAGGAGTGCGGGTAAGCTACTACAAACAGCATAGCGAACGAATTATTGTGGCCAAGATAGACACGAAGCCCACACCTACTACAGTAGTACAAGTTTATATGCCAACTAGCTCTGCACATGATGAAGAAATTGAAGAAATGTATGATGAGATAAAAGAAATTATTCAGGTAGTGAAGGGACACGAAAATTTAATAGTCTTGGGTGACTGGAATTCGAGAGTAGGAAAAGGGAGAGAAGGAAACATAGTGGGTGAATATGGATTGGGGGGAAGGAATGAAAGAGGAAGCCGCCTTGTAGAATTTTGCACAGAGCATAACTTAGTCATAGCTAACACTTAGTTCAAGAATCATGAAAGAAGGCTGTATACATGGAAGAATCCTGGAGATACTAGAAGGTATCAGATAGATTATATGATGGTAAGACAGAGATTTAGAAACCAGGTTTTAAATTGTAAGACATTTGCAGGGGCAGATGTGGACTCTGACCACAAGCTATTGGTTGTGAACTGTAGATTGAAACTGAAGAAACTACAAAAAGGTGGGAATTTAAGGAGATGGGACCTGGATAAACTGACTAAACCAGAAGTTGTACAGAGTTTCAGGGAGAGCATAAGGGAACAATTGAGAGGAATGGGGGAAAGAAGTACAGTAGACGAAGAATGGGTAGCTCTGAGGGATGAAGTAGTGAAGGCAGCAGAGGATCAAGTAGGTAAAAAGACGAGGGCTAGTAGAAATTGTTGGGTAACAGAAGAAATATTGAATTTAATTGATGAAAGGAAAAAATATAAAAATGCAGTAATGAAGCAGGCAAAAAGGAATACAGACGTCTCAAAAATGAGATCGCCAGCAAGTGTAAAATGGCTAAGCAGGGATGGCTAGAGGACAAATGTAAGGATGTAGAGTGTTATCTCACTAGGGGTAAGATAGATACTGCCTACAGGAAAATTAAAGAGACCTTTGGAGAAAAGAGAACCACTTGTATGAATATCAAGAGCTCAGATGGAAACCCAGTTCTAAGCAAAGAAGGGAAAGCAGAAAGGTGGAAGCAGTATATAGAGGGTCTATACAAGGGTGATGTACTTAAGGACAAAATAATGGAAATGGAAGAGGATGTAGATGAAGATGAAATGGGAGATTTGCTAATGCGTGAAGAGTTTGACAGAGCACTGAAAGACCTGAGTCGATACACGGTCTCAGGAGTAGACAACATTCCATTAGAACTACTGATGGCCTTGGGAGAGCAAAACTCTATCATCTAGTGAGCAAGATGTATGAGACAGGCAAAATACCCTCAGACTTCAAGAAGAATATAATAATTCCAATCCCAAAGAAAGCAGGTGTTGACAGTTGTGAAAATTACCGAACTATCAGTTTAATAAGTGACAGCTGCAAAATACTAACGCGAATTCTTTACAGATGAATGGAAAAACTGGTAGAAGCCGACCTCGGGGAAGAACAGTTTGGATTCCGTAGAAATATTGGAACGCGTGAGGCAATACTGACCTTAAGACTTACCTTACAAGAAAGATTAAGGAAAGGCAAACCTACGTTTCTAGCATTTGTAGACTTAGAGAAATGCTTTTGACAATGTTGACTGGAATACTCTCTTTTAAATTCTAAAGGTGGCAGGGGTAAAATACAGGGTGCGAAAGGCCATTTACAATTTGTACAGAAAGCAGATGGCACTTACAAGAGTCGAGGGGCATGACAGGGAAGCAGTGGTTGGGAAGGGAGCGAGACAGGGTTGTAGCCTCTCCCCGATGTTATTCAATCTGTATATTGAGCAAGCAGTAAAGGAAACAAAAGAAAAATTCGGAGTAGGTATTAAAATCCATGGAGAAGAAATAAAAACTTTGTGGTTCGCCGATGACATTTGAATTCTATCAGAGACAGCAAAAGACTTGGAAGAGCAGTTGAACGGGATGGACAGTGTCTTGAAAGGAGGATATAAGATGAACATCAACAAAAGCAAAACAAGGATAATGGAATGTAGTCGAATGAAGTCAGGTGATGCTGAGGGAAGTAGATTAGGAAATGAGACACTTAAAGTAGTAAAGGAGTTTTGCTATTTGGGGGGGCAAAATAACTGATGATGGTCAAAGTGGGGAGGATATAAAATGTAGACTGGTAATGGCAAGGAAGGCGTTTCTGAAGAAGAGAAATTTGTTAACATCGAGTATAGATTTAAGAGTCAGGAAGTTGTTTCTGAAAGTGTTTGTATGGAGTGTAGCCATGTACGGAAGTGAAACATGGACGGTAAATAGTTTGGACAAGAAGAATGCTGAAGATTAGATGGGTAAATCACATAACTAATGATGAAGTATTGTATAGAATTGGGGAGAAGAGGAGTATGTGGCACAACTTGACTAGAAGAAGAGATCAGTTGGTAGCACATGGTCTGAGGCATCAAGGTATCACAAATTTAGCATTGGAGGGCAACGTGGAGGGTAAAAATCGTAAAGGGAGACCAAGAGATGAATACACTAAGCAGATTCAGAAGGATGTGGGTTACAGTAAGTACTGGGAGATGAAGAAGCTTGCACAGGATAGGGTAGCATGGAGAGCTGCATCAAACCAGTCTCAGGACTGAAGATCACAACAACAACATGTTGTAACTGTTTAATATCATCTAGACATTTTTACTCAAAAAAGAAAATACATCTGACTCTTCTGAAGCTTAATTACATATGAGGAACTTATATGAAAATGCTGTTCTTGGTTTCAGTGTGGGAGACCATATATTTCCACCTGTCAATTTCAATTTGCAGAAATGTTGCAGTCTTGCTGTTGATGTTTATTGGCCGCATAAATCTATTTACTGGAAGGGAGGAGGGGGGGGGGGGCGTGTGGAGCAACTGCTTTACTGTCCTCCCCCTTTTACTACATTAACAAACTTATGAGTCTGTAACTGTAGCTTAATTATCATACTGAAATCCTGTCCTGCTGTTTAAATGCGCAAGTGCTGATGGGCAGTTCTTGCTCTAAGGATAGTAAGCCAGTTCCAAAATTTACATTGAGTTGAGATGTACTTTCATAATTTATTTATGCCAGCATAAATGGTACAGTATTAAGTGAAATTCTTCACAAAACTTCTGATCTGTTAAATAACTGGTAATTGAAATGACTAGCTCAATCCCTAATAAATAATCTTAAATCTATCAAATCTAACTTATCAAACGCATTTCTAATTCTTACTGGGTTTGACAGTTAAAGTAAGCGTAAAAGTAAACAAAATGAACTGAGAACGGTGATAGGGAACTCACCTTAAGCTCATTAATATCGTACACTGGGGGCCTTAGGTCATGATTACCATGAGCAAACGCGCAATGTGGTCCGTTTTTCACACAAAATCCTCGTGAATCCGTATCATGAACGCACATACATGTCTTGTAATATCTCAGGTGATAGCGTCTTTCTGTATCACCTGCTGTGCGGTGTAAAAACTGACAACTGAAAACAATAAATAATAATCCAGGATCGCATTCCATGCAAATATGTATAGATCAATAACATTTGCTGTATTTTATCATGCACAAATGACAGAAACTAATCCGAAATGGTTGTTAATATTTTTAATGAAAAAGAACTAACAATTTTATAACGTAACGTGCTTAGATGAAATGCAAAGGCGTTACGTGATGGTCGACGAAATGCGTATAAAAATAAAGAGGTATTTAAAGATTCAAATATAAAAACTACTGGTTTGAACTTACTCATCTCCTTCGGGGCACTGTCCTGTCGTTTCATCAAACTTCGTGCAGTAATTATCAGCACTATAATTAAAAGTTCCATCTCGTCTTCTAACGGGTCTCCTCCGCCGCTGATTCATAAAATGCCAATGAAAACAAGTGAAAGGTCTGTGTTGGGTACATTTATGCTGAAGAAACAATGGACACTGTTCCACACGAAACTCCTTCAAATATCTGTAAAAGGAAGAAAAATCATCTTCATCCTTATCGGTGAACTTTTATAGTGCAAACGCCCTCCAGAAAACACTCGACACTTCAATCCCGGAACTTACGAGTAATGATTCGGCTTTTCTGTTGGAGTTGTCAACAAAGTTTTTGATTCAGACTGCATTTTGTGATGCTAACACACTGCGCATCATTACTGCGCACGGAACGCTGCGTCTGACAGGACGCGCTTATTGGTAAGTGTGTGTGGACTTCGCTTGCTACCCCATTGGAGATTGAAGTCACGTGGAAGAGGCCAGATCGAAGAAATCAGTGGAATGGAGGCCGTTACGAAAGCGAATGTGAGACAAGAGAAAGAAAAGTTTGTGTTGGATGCTTTCGTAGATTCATACACTACCTACGTGAAACGATTTATCAACCGCTAAACATCGAGGAACACGCCAGGCCGTTTACACCACATAAAATTCAAATGGGAAAGTGTCAGGTAACGAGGATTATCAACTTGTGACAATGTTGCTTGACATTCTGATGAAACCAGGATCTAACACGACATTCAACGTCTGTATGAATAGAGCAAGTTTTAAATTTATCGTTCGTTACACATCTCGCAGTTTGATTTCTTTTGTTTCACACATTGAAGTTAAGGATATTAATCACATAATCTTCAGTACTGTATTAAGAACGCGTCGTACAATTTTGCAAAAGTTGTGTGAATTCCAATATCCCGCTAGCTGTCAATCAATCACTAAAATTGCTATAAATGTAACAAATTGCGGATTTAGTGTCGTGTAACTCTCTTCGCCACTTACACCTTGCTGCTTGTGTTAGAGATACGTGGGGATTTTCTGGACAGTCCACCATGTAAATATTCTAGTTATTCTTTTCTGTCCGCCTTAAAAAGTATATTCATAAGATTTCAAAGTGGTGCAGAGAAGACAACATGCGTTAAATGTTCGGGAATACAAAATTGTGCATGCCACAAAATGCAGAAACGTATAATAAGAGTGCAATTTCAGTAAATCGTAGATGTATCCTGTGAACTAATAAAAATATCTGCGTGTTACAGTTCGTACAGATATGAAATGGAATGATGGCATACACACTTATGTGACCTAACCTAGAATATTCCTAAATTGTGTGTGGCCCGCACCCAATACGAATAATGCAAAATATTGACAGTAGGATTGCCCATGCAGCATCACGTAAATGCTGAAGAAACTGAACTGGCAGATGCTTGAAGGTTATATAGTAATGGTGGGAGTGATATATAATTTTGTTGTAAATAACAGATAGCTTTTATTCACTCTTACATAAGATACAGTAGGAAAGAGAGCCAACAACAGTGTAACCATGCCAACTGAAGCAAAAAAGAAGTGACATCCTGCTATATGGGGAACTTGCACTAGATTCGTCTGCCAGTTCCCGTGAAAATGTTTGTTGCAGGTGTGGGCTGCTCCCGTTCTGCGGGTGTCATTTCGGTGTCCTCTATTGGTACCGAAGTTGAGCAAAACTGTATGTTGAAATGTCACCCTCCACAATGAAGTGCAATTTGACAGGCTGAGTAAGGAGTGTGCCGTTGCAGCTGTACACAGGTTTGAGCCACATTGTTGAAACTGCCACCTGTTTGCAGATCTTGTCAATTTTGAAATGGTGGCTTATACTTGAGACTGCTCTGTAAAGTCCAGAGTAGAGCGAAAGAAGCAATGGGCATATTGCATCACACCTGAGCAACACCTGGAATGTTTTCTGCTGATCTTTGCACACGAATATCTTCAGGTCTCCATTTCTGGCAGTATTGGTAGGCTCAGTTTTCCTCATTCCAGTTCCAGTTTCTGCCAGCTGTGTTTGTAGCTCGAGAATGACCAGCTCAGAACACTGGCTCAATTAATCCTCCTGGCATCCACAGCTGCTCGCTGTAGACTAACTGTACAGGAGAGTGTTGTATGTCTGCCTTCATTGTTCTCAATTGGAGTGTGACCAGGGGCAATGAGGGGTTAGGCCTACACATTAGGTTAGTTGCAGGCAGTTACACCACTCCACCATCCTGTTGCTGGTGGCAAGTACATCGGAGTGCGGGCTTGGATGCAGTCTCACGGTAGTAACAGTTTGTGGGAAAACTGGCTTTTCAAATTGCCTCCCTCAGTCTGTGGTTACATTATGCAGAATGCCAAACCTGGAGAACTGTGAGTGTACTATTGCTCAACTGGCACGTATGTTCTGGATTGTGGCAACTTCTGGCCACCTGTTAAAACTATTGATCACTGTCAGTGAATAGTGTCGTCCCAAAGAATACAGCAACTGGTCCACGGTGTCCACTTGCATATGCAACTCTTGCTGACAGTGTTGGAAATGGAGTGATCGGAACGAAGATTTACCTGCCAATCTTATTACACTGGCATGAATAGACATGCACGTGCTTGCACACAACAATCTTTTTGATCTCTGGGCCACGCATCATTGTCGGATACTAACTTATGTGCAACTCAGATTCCTGGGAGGACCAGGTTACGCAGTGTGTCGAAAGCCTCACAGTGATGTTGTTCTGGTATGTAGGGTTGCTGCACCCCAACCCCTTTGCTACATCACACCAAATTCCGTCCAGCAGATTTGGAGGTGATACACATCTGAGCTGCAGAGCTATTCACTGCTCTTGTGCAAGACTGCATAACAGAGGAGGTTCCTGTTACTTAGACACCTACTCTACCCAGTGAATGGAGTTTAAATTGGTGCAATTCTGAGATACTCAGTCTGTGATGAGGTGTTTTTTTTTTTTTTTTTTTTAAAAAAAAGCACATTAGTTGTGAACTGTGTGATATATTTGGCGTGACTTCACTGTTGTTGTGAGCCAAGGTCTGTCTCTCTCTGAAAGATAGCTGCTTGGCCCATACAAAATCTGAAGTGTCCCCCTTCAACAGATGCTTGGAAATGGTTCTTAGCGAAGTAAATAACAAACAACTCACGGTCAGTAGCAATCCATTTTTGCTGCTTCATTAAGTTTTTAAAAAGGAATGCAAGCGCCTGCCATTTGCCATCCACTCCTTTACCAAAGAGCTGTGTCTGTTGCTGTTTGGCTCACATTGACCAAAAGCACGTAAATGTTGTCTCGGCAGCAATGTCTGTGACAGACGTTTCTTTAGGTCGTGGAAAGCTGCTTTTTCCCCTGGACTCCACGGTATTTTAAGATACCAGTAGTATATTTAGCATTGAGTAGTACTGAGAGTGGCTACTCAGTGGCAGCCAGAGTGCATCAGTGGGTCCTCTCATCAGTTTTGGGAAGGGGTACCTGTTGTGCTGCTTTTGCCCACTCATATGATGGTGAGAAGCCTGTGCTGGAGACAGTATCCCAGGAATTTAACCACGCATCACCAAGGCAGATATGATGTCGAATAGTGCATGTCACAGTCCCTGGTGGCACTGGCGGGTTTGGTGAGTGTTGGAAAATCCTGAAGCAAGTCATGGGGAAAGTACATCATCTGACATTGTTTTGTGAATCTTGTCTCGGAGTTCTTGTGTGAAGCATACATGTGTGCTCCACACTGCTGTGAGCACACAGTAGAATCACAAAACCCTAATGATGAGAGGAGCCGGGTTTCTTTGTGTGGGAAGCCACACGTGCATCACACTGCACTTGATGCAACCAATTGGCTGTTGAGAATGTTTGAAACCAGCAGAAAGTTACATAAAAAGTCTGGAGCAATTATAGGACCGAGTATGTCTGTAATAGCAAAAGTCAGTGTCAAGTGGCAGTCGGAATTCAGATGCAGTGTTAACTGCTTTTCATCATAGACAGGGAAATTGGAGTTGTTGGTCGCATTAAGCCCATCTCGTTGTGTTCTTGTAAGATAGAGCGCTGACTTCTGAACTCAAATCAGTCAAAAACTCTTCACTCGATGTACCGGCCTGCACAATAAGTCAGAATGATTGTTTGACTGCAGATAGTGTGGCGTTTGCACCGTCTCTGTACCACACCCAGTTCTAGGAGCTTAACTGTTGCTGGCAGACCTTAGTGCCCAGTAATACATGTCTTTTAAATCTGCGCAATTGCTAGACCAAATGCATTGGCAGGCAGAGTTGCCAAAATGCCTGGGGTAACAACACCGTTGTTCTGGTGATTCTTACGGGACAGCATTTTATTGTGTATTTGTTTTCCTTCCCCCTCCCCCCCCCCCCTCCCCTCACTCTCTCCAGTTGTTTCTTGGTAGCTGTTGTTGGTGTGTAGCAACTTACATTTTGAGTTTTGGCTCTTGGGTTGCCAACTGCCCCGTGGTGGGTTTAGTAGATGTACGCAGTGGGTGGGAAGTATTTGTGCACGTTCCAGAGTCAGTGATGCAGCTTCCATAAACCTGTGCATTGTAGGAACACTGTCTGTTATTGATTTTTGTGTATGTACAAATTTCATCTAAGCTGTTTATGAAGTTGTGTAGCTTTTTTGGCTAAGACTTGTTGTGGTAAGGGTGTGTCACAATGACAGCACAGTTGTCAACTGGAAGTTAATGGAACCATAGCTTGTGAAAAGATTGTTTGGGCAAAAGTTCAGGGCCCACTAATGATTGTAAGAATTTGGGTACTTGTGATGGTGATTTGTTACCTTTATTGACATTTGTGATTTTTTTATCACAGCTCTGGTGACAATAGGAAACACTGTATGTCAGCTTCCTTTAGCGTACTATAAATTTGTATTGATAAAGTCTCTTGTATCACTTCTAGGTCCTCCACTCAGTGGGGCACATGCCACATTATCATACCATAAGCCTCATAAGTGTGAGGTGGGGGGAGAGGAGGTTGCATGTTTCCGTGGCACTGAGGCCCATGTTTGCGGTAGTGCAGCTACTGGCAGGGTGAAGCCGAAGATTGTGCCACAGCTAGGGGCTGGGAGCTCTGCCAGCAGTGGTCAGGTACTGGCAGTTGTGATCCTGTCACCAGCTGCAGATTGGCCACTGACGCAAAAGCTTCAACTGTTTGTTCTCAATCTGGCACAGTGCCTCATATATCAGAGACTTGGTCATACAACTGTGGTGTGTGATGGGAGAGCTATGTTTAGAAATTGTGAAGGCACAGCTCATGGATCTGACAGCTGTAGTCGACATTCCTCCGAAATGTATAAACTTCTATGGGGATTGACCAGTATGGAGCAGAAGGTTTGGTTTTGTAATGAGAGAAGGAAAAGTCGAGACTGTGGTGAAGCAAAAAAAAGTTTCAAACCCATGCCATCTTTTTCCCCCTCCAGCGCGTAACGAAACCAGTTGCCAAGTGTGATGCTGCCACAGATTCAAGTACGAGTACATGCTCTTGTCAATGTACCTGGGGAGTGGAGCTACACTTAACCTCGATGGAATGAAGACTGTTGCTCGGCCATCAGAGCTGGGTGTGCAGTTTTGCAGCAGTTAAATACCACCTGGGTAAGTCTGTGTGCCGTCAAAATTGTGAGAGCACGAGCAGGTGAACAATAAAAGTACTGAAGAGGAACCCCCAAAAGGACTTCGCAACTTCCATTTATCGGTCTACTCCCTCTGCACGAGTTTGGAACTCGAGAAGGTGGGTTTCGTGTGAGGGCTTTACATCTCCCCTTATGTTCTTACTGAGAAATGGTGTCTCGCTTAGGTTTTAGCTGGAAACTGTATCATCCGGACAAACTACAGCACATTTGCTGTAGGGCTGTGGAAATGATGATGCTCTGCTTCTACTCGTGCAGTGGTGTGATGTACGAGCTTCCATTCTCTGTGTGGGAATTGAAATCATCTGTGCCTACAGCCAGAGACGCTGCACCAGGACCAGGTCAGATTCACCCCCTGCGGGTCCAAGGTTAGAATAGGCCCGAGGTATTCCTGCCTGTGATAAGAGGTGACTAAAAGGAGTCTGTCACGCTTCGGCCTTCATGTGATGGTCCCCTGTAGGGTTTCACCTCCATTTTTCAAAATTTTCCGAAGAGCAAGCCAATTGAGGAAGGACGCCTTACATGGTGCATCGTGTGCATCATGCACTGAGACCTATTGCATCCTTCATCAATGTGGATCTGCACTTCTGCTCATTCTCCAATTGTTGGGCAAGGTCACCCTCCTGGGTGTGTATTTTTCCATCAACTGTGCATATCATTTTCTACACTGACAATGATAATGGGCTTGTTTGCTTGGTTCCACTTGATATCCAGCATGGCAGCCAGTCCGTTGTGGTGGGGCTGCCATGTACCCTGTTCGTTGTAGCCCTCTGACCACACAGGGATCGCTGTGCTGATGCCTGCGCCCTTAATAACTCCCCACTTATGCTGAGGAATAGATGCCCGTCACCCTGAGGCATCAGGACTCCCAGCAATGGTCATCCTGCCAGGTGGCCTTCACTGTGGCTGGGTAGTGCCCATGGGGAGGCCTGCTGGTCGGAGTGGGTGGCATCAGGGCGGATGACACAGGGTGAACCATAGTACATCATCTCTTGCTGGTGGTCAAACACAAGCAGACTCTAAGCACTCATGGGCTCAATTCAACACACAGAAGTACGACCCCAAATTGTTCCCCTCCCTGGCCACACCAGGGGAGGAACGTCATGCTAATGATGGCGGCGGCTCTTATTCGCCCCGGTACCTTGTATGTTCGAGCGCTGATGGGGAATCTTTCATGACGAAGAAGCCTCAGTTTTTTGTTGAGCATTTAGAGGACAAGTTTGGGTAGGTGGAGGGATTGTCTAAAATGCGATCTAGGTCAGTCTTGATCAAAACAGCATCCTCTGCCTAGTCATGGTCGTTACTCGCTTCTGACAAGCTGGAGCATGTGTACATAAACATCACGCCCCATAAGAGCTTAAATATGGCCCAGGGTATCATATTTCACAGGGGCCTTCTTTTGCAGTCTGATGATGAGCTGTGCGCCAATTAAGAGTGGTGAGGTGTACATTTCGTTTGGCGTGTCCACTGGGCACCGAGAGATAAACGGGTTGCCACCGGTGCCTCCATCTTGGCCTTCGAGGGTGATACACTACCTGAGAAGGTCAAGGTGATGGTCTACCACTGTCATGTGTTGCTCCTACACCATCTACTTCTGTAGCAACCCCCCTCCCCCCAACCATCAGGGATACCAATCCCCACTTCTCCGCCGGAGAAGTGTAAGTCTTCTTCAGCTCCTCTCGCTAGGAAGGGGTCATTGGGTCACACCTTTCCCAGGTTTCTGCTAGCGGGAAAGATGACACCTGCCAGTGGCTGAAGAGCCCAAAAGGAGCTGGTCGTAGGGCTTCACGCTCATCCTCAGTCCCGGAGACTGTATCAGTGAAGTCCTCCCAGCCAAGGAAACCCAAGGAGCAGTGAGAGAAATCCAAAAAGAAGATCCCGAAGACCAAGGGAATTGTGGTGGCACCCACAGCACTGCTACCTACAAGCTCTGCATCTGCAGATGAGGTAGAGATTCTGGCATCCGCTCAGGACATAGATCTCGCCGAACCCTCAGACACAATGATATAGACTGCTCAGGCAATAAGTCGGTGACAGCAGGTGACCCTGAGGCATAACTTCCTAATTGAATATTCCATGCCTTGCCAGTCTCACGATGACGTCATCCTCCAGTGGAATTGCGGTGGTTCATCCCACCTCCTGGTTGCACTATGGCAACTGTTAAGCTTTACACCTGCTTTCTGCATTGCCCTTCAGAAAACCTGGTTCCTGGAAATGCAGACCGCTGCCCTACACAGCTATAGGGGATATTACGAGAACTGTAGTGACTATAATAGTGTGTCAGGTGGAGTTTGCGTATGTCCTGAAATCAGTATGAACCTACATCTGTTCCCCTTTTTTTTTTGCTGAATTCCAGCTTACCCTTCTACCATTTTTTCTCCAGGCCCACTGATGTTCCCCTCCGTCATGCATCCCATGCACAGCTTTGTCTTGACCTGTCATAACATCCAAAAGACTCGGCCCTGACTGAGGCCCTCTGCCACCAGTTCTTTTCCATTTTTGGTGTGTTTTGAGGTTCATACATTGTCTATACTGATAGCTCGATGGTTGCCGCTCACACTGGCTTTGCTTACGTTCGTGCAGGATGTAACGAATTCCACTCCTTACCATATGACTGTAGTGTTTCACTGCAGAGTTAGTGGCCATCTCGTATTCTTGAGCATATCTGTTCTTACGCTGGCGAGTCACTTCCTCATCTTTAGTGACTCCTTGAATGGTTTACAAGCTCTTGACCAGTCGTAACCTTCACCATCCTTCATTTCTCAGTATCCAGAATTCCCTTTTTGCCCTTGAACGAAAGAATGGTCGGTGGTCTTTGCCCGGACCCCAGATCACTTTAGGATCCTGGGGAATGAAATCGCTGACAGGCTAGCCAGATTGGCTACCGACAAGCCTCTTCTCGGGATCATTATTCCTGAACTGGACGTTCAGTTGGTATTATGCTGTCAGGTTCTACGGATTTGGAATACGGAATGGCATACACTGACTTCGTCGAACAAACTACTGTATGGACCTCTCGCAAGGGCTCTGTTGTCTCTTGCCAGCACTGCGTTGGCCATACTCAACTGACTGTGGACATCTCCTCCGTCGCAACGATCTGCCCCATTGTCATTGTGGTACCCATCTGACAGTGGTCACAATTTTGCCAGACTGTCCTAACCTAGCCACTCTGCAGCGGACTCTTAATCTTCCTGACTGGCTAACCCCAGTGTTAGCAGATGATGCCTCAGCCATTGTCCCAGTTTTATGGATTATTCGTGAAGGGGTTTTTTATCACTCTGTCTAAGGGAGGGCACCTTAGCCTCATTGGCTCGTCAAGAGGTTGACAGGATGCCCTGTCATCTCCTTTCCCCCAACCGGACAACGGCTGTCCAAGCCTGGTTGTCTGCCCCAGGCTGTGCTCTACCCTTCTTTTTCTCTTCTCCCTTCTTGACTCTTCTGTTTGGCTCGGTGTTGTTCTTCTGTTTTCCTGTGCTTCTCTCGCCCTATCTGTGTCACAAGTCTTTTCTGTGTAATGTTGGGTGGGGTGCCTCCAGTAATTGGCAAAAGTTAAGGCCCCTGTCACACTTTCTGCCCTTGAGGGCCTCTGGCTGCTCCCGGATGGGGCACCTTGCCAGCCTTTCTTCCTTTGCTCTCTTACCTGCTTCCTTATCCTTTTCTGTAGGCTCTGTTGACCTACGGTGGACCTTGGAGTTTTCTTTCGTCAGGTTTCATACACTAGACTCTTCTTCGGTGTGTAGTTTTGTCGATTCACCTGTTCCGGGTAGGACTGACCGTTGATATCTAAAAATATTCGTACACACAGAATACATAAATATACCCTGGGGATAGGACAGGTACTCAGCCACAGCCTTTACGGAGGATCTAACTCAGAATTCCAAAAAGTTATTTTAGAAAACCATGTAAAGCATAAATCGAGATGGCCGGACACAACAGACTCCATTTCCTGTGTATGAGGTAAGTGTCACAACAGCTGTACTGCCTCATTCAGTTGCTCCCTATTGTACAATGTTCTTTGATTACATACAACGTACTTGAGGTAACTTATCATATAAAAAATAGCTTTGATCTTCAGCACTGCATACACTAAGACAACCATTGGTGACTTCTGGACCACGAACTTGCCTCCATAGTCTGTGTATTAACTCCAGTCTGTTTGGAAAATGACTCGAGGCCCGTAAGCATTCGACTGTGTTCCACATGTCCATATGTGTCTTAATTTACTTACCTTTGTCAACCTGAAAAACTGAACTGGCATCCTGCCAGTTGGTTGACTCCTGACATACAATTGTCTCGTAAAGCAGGAAACTGTGATCACGCATCAAAATGTGACAGAATCCTGTTAACTGACAACTGGTATTTGTCCCTAAAAACTTTGTATTTGTTATAAAATCTCTAGATTTACATTGTCCAGTCACATTAATGTGATCACCTTAGTAACCACTTTTTGCAGTGCAGAGCACTACTCGCTTACTAGACCGAAATGCTGACCATTACACCACCGCAGCACTGTTTTGCGAGTTGTAAGATAAGAGTGGCACTGAGATTCTGGAAGGTACTGACAGGAATGTGGAATCGTGCCAACATTGTTGCCACGGCTGCCTGCACTAGATTTGTCAGTTGAGGATCCATGGTGCAAATAGCCCGATCGAGGTGGTTCCACAGTGTCTAGAATGCATTTAAAGCTGGGGAGTTCTGTGGGCGGTAGAATACAGTAAACTCACCCTGGTGCTCATAAAACTGTGCACACACACTTAGAGTTGGGTGACACATTGCATTGACTCAGTGCCATTCTGATGAGAAAAAATAAACTATATATAAGGATATAAATATAATGGAAGGAAACATTCCACGTGGGAAAAATTATATATAAAAACAAAGATGAGGTGACTTACCGAACAAAAGCGCTGGCAGGTCGATAGACACACAAACAAACACAAACATACACACAAAATTCAAGCTTTCGCAACAAACTGTTGCCTCATCAGGAAAGAGGGAAGGAGAGGGGAAGACGAAAGGAAGTGTGTTTTAAGGGAGAGGGTAAGGAGTCATTCCAATCCCGGGAGCGGAAAGACTTACCTTAGGGGGAAAAAAGGACAGGTATACACTAGCACACACGCACATATCCATCCACACATACAGACAGACAGACAGACAGACACAAGCAGACATGCTGTCTGCTTGTGTCTGTATGTGTGGATGGATATGTGCGTGTGTGCGAGTGTATACCTGTCCTTTTTTCCCCCTAAGGTAAGTCTTTCCGCTCCCGGGATTGGAATGACTCCTTACCCTCTCCCTTAAAACACACTTCCTTTCGTCTTCCCCTCTCCTTCCCTCTTTCCTGATGAGGCAACAGTTTGTTGCGAAAGCTTGAATTTTGTGTGTATGTTTGTGTTTGTTTGTGTGTCTATCGACCTGCCAGCGCTTTTGTTCGGTAAGTCACCTCATCTTTGTTTTTATATAGAACTATATATAAGGATGGACGTGGTCTTCGAGGATAGATGCATACTTTTGTTGGTCCATTGTAGCTTTCAGAAAGAAGAGATCGGCCAGAGAATGCCAGGAAAACATTCCCCATGCCATAATGCTCCCACCTCTGGCTTGGATCTTCTGACCGCGTATGCAGGGTTTTTGCTTTCAATCTGATGGAGCATAAATGGTGGTTTATCTGAAAAAGCCACCTGTCACCAGTCGGTGAATGTCCAGTTGTGATATTGGCACACAAATTCCAGCCTTCATCACCACCGAACAGCAGTCAGCACGGGTGCACGAACTGGGCACCTGCTATGGAGGCCTGCATGCGGCGACGTTTGTCGAGGAGATGCTGTCGGTAGCCCCTCAGTTCATCTGGGCAATTGGTAGCTCTGGAGTTGCACATCTCTGTAACCGTCATTCATCCCTGTCATCTGTGGCCTGTGGTGTGCCACAGTTGCTTTGGCACCAGTTTTGGTTTGCGCCATTTTTCCGTGCACGGGTATACTTAACCATGGCAGCACACGAACAGTCTACAAACCTAGCTGTTTTAGAAATGCTTACACCCTCGGCCCGGAAGCCGACGGTTGTGCCCTTTAGGACCTCAGATAAATCGCTCCATTTCTTCAGTGCGATGAAGACGACACTGTTCTTCGTGTCCCTCTGACACACTTCATGCATTCTCCTCTGGTAGAGCTACCACGTTCCATCCCTGAACGGTTACTGCATTCTGATGAACGTAGATAGTGGCCACATTAATGTGACTCGACTGTGTATAAGCTACGTTCAGTGTTAATTTATTACATACTGCACACTTGTAAGCATTCTTGATTGACGGTTTCCTTTGCTTTCTCCAGTAGGAGTTACGGTGTTTTATTGGTGAATATGTCATTTCTGTCACCACCAAACACAACTTTTTCTCCAAATCTTATACTAATTGTTTGAGAAGACTACTGCCTGAACTCCGAGCAATTTCAGAACTTGCCTGCATCTATAAGAAAACAGATAGACATATTTTGTACGATGATCTGGGCATGACAAAGGTTTGTGCTAGTGGTGCCAAGAATCCGCACAAACAAACAAAAGCAACATCGAGTGGACTGCTGTGCTGACACTCAGAAACATTGTGTGATGAAACATGGATATTCCAATATGATCCTGAGACTAAAAATTCAGGGGTTATCTACATTGATTGAGTGCCTGAAGATCAGACTGTCAATCAAGCTGATGTAACTATTCTGGAGACCCTCCATGAACATTTGCGAAGAGGAGGAGACCAGATCTGTAGAAGAATCGCTTGTGGATTCTTCGTCAGGACAACACGCCTGCTCATAATGCGTTGTCTGTGTAGAGGGTTTTGACAAAAACAACAATCCAGTAACGGAACATCTATTTTATTCGCCTGACATAGCATAATGTAATTTCTTTCTCTTCCAAAAACTGAAGTCTGCACTCAAAAGAACCAGGTTCGAGTCCGTGGACACAGTGAAGGAAAATGTGATGGGCCTCCTCGACAACATAACAGGAAAAGACTTGCAGCACTGCTTCTGGCAGTGCAAAATTCTCATGGAGCAGTCCAAGGTGGAGGGGAGTACAATGAAGGGGACATTTCTGTTGTGTAAGTTTTTTCAATAAAGAGTTAGGTCATGAATCCGCAAAAACAAACGCTCTGGAAATACAGTGAAGCTCGCATATTACTAGGTGCAGAAAGTTGGTTGAAAACTGAAATTGATAGCAGTGAGATTTTTGAAGAAAATTTGAATGTTCATTGAAAGGACATGCTAATGGGAAATGCAGATGGTGCACCTCCTAATGTAACCAAAAATTTTAGAGAAAAGTTCATTTTGCTTGTACCTAAGTTCCCAGTCATACTGTAATCATTGATGGTGACTAATTACCAAGCAGTCAAGTGGGGAAGTAAAAGATCTGTTAGTAGTGGGTGTGAAAAGACATCGTGTGAAGCAATACTAAATGCCTTCTCTGAAAACTACTGAGAACAGATAGCTAGGAACCCTACTCATGATGGAAATCTATTAGATCTGATGGCAACAAACAGACCTCTGACGTCTTGGAGGAAGTCCACATTCTGAAGTTTATCAGTGACCTTGAGGCAGTTGTAGCAACTAGAGAGATAAGCGATAGTGTCAATGAGGAACTTGAAATCTGTAGCTTAGGATAGACTAAATTGAAAAGGATGGGAAAAAATGGCATAACTATGGCTCAAGAATAGTTGATAGTGCACTGGATAGCTATGTACCCAGTAGCACAGTTAGCTATGGGACACATTCTCCTTGGTTTACATGCACTGTAAAGAAACATCTACAGGAACAGACTACTGCATGACAGGTATAAAACAAAGCATAGGGCTACAGAGAGAGATGGTGAATGAAACACATTTTGCCGTCAAGAGAAGAATGTGTAGAGCATTCAGTGACTATCATAGCAGAATATTATTAAATGATGTTTGACAAAACCCAAAGAAATTCTATTCTTGTGTAAAGGCTCTCAATGGCCCAAAGTTAGTTTCCAGCAATTTGAAAATGAGATAGGAACTGAAACTGAGGGCAGCAAAGCAAAAGTAGAAATGCTTAACTCTGTTTAACTGTTCCTTTACAATAGAATTGCCCATAATTAATTCTTGTACCACTGAAATGGTAAGTTAAATAAGTGTTGAGAAACAGGTGTAATTGTTAAAATTGAACAGCCTCAGCACACATTGTAATACCTATTAGATTCTATACTGTATTCTTCTAATTATAACCTATTGTAGATCCCCTGAACAAAAATACATGCCCAGTAGTTTGACAAAAGCAGATGTCACACCCATTTATAAAAAGGGTACTAGAAGTGATCTCTAAAATTACCATCCAATATTCTGGAACCCCTTTCTTGCAGAATCTTAGAACATATTCTGATCTCAAACATAAAATGGTATCTTGAACATAACGGCCTCCACCAAGCCAACCAGCATGGATTCCAAAAACATTAATAATGTAATACCCTACTTGCACTTTTCTCACATTACATCCGCATAGTTGTGGATTATGGCAGTCAGGTAGATACAGTGTTTCTTGAATTCTGAAACGCATTTGACTCAATACTAAATCTATGCTTATTGGCTAAAGTACAATGGCATGGGTTATCAAACGAAATTTGTTACTGGGTTGAGCATGTTTTGGTGTGGGGAGTCATCGTCAGATGTAGAAGTAATTCCAGGTATGCACCAGACAAGTGTGTTGGGACACCTGCATTTCGTGCTGTATATTAATGACCTTACAAACAATATTAAAATTAATCTTAGGCATTTTGCAGACCAGGCAGACATCAATAGTGAAATACGGCTGAAAGAAGCAGCTGAAATATTCAAACAGATCTTGATAGAATTTCAAAGTAGTGCAAAGATTGGCAACTGGCTTTGAATGTTGAGAAATGTAAAATTGTGCACTTCAGAGAACAAAAAAAGAGTATCCTGTGACTACAATATCAGTGAACCATAATTGGAATTGGTCAGCTTGGACAAATACTTGGGTATAACACTTGCAGGGATATGAAATGGAATGATCATATAGCTTTGTCATGGGTAAAGCAAGTGATAGACTCCAGTGTATTGGTAGAATATTGGGAAATTTGCATAAGTCTACAAAGCTTACAAATCACTCACGTGATCCATTCTGGAATATTGTTCAAGAGTGTGTGCTCATACCAAAGGACTAACAGGAACATCGAATGTAAACGGAGGAGGACATTATGAAAGGTCAGGTTTGTATAGCGTGTGGGAGAGTGTCACAGAGATGGCGAAGAAACTGAGACATTGGAAGTAGGCTTTCTCAGAAAAGTTTAATTTTATCTTCGACAGTCTACTTCCAATGTCTCAACAACCGACTTTAAATGATGAAAGTAGTAGTGAGGAGAAGATTATATTAACTGCAGCACACATAGATGTACTCAATCAATCATTTTTCCTGTGCTTAGCAAGTGAATGGAATGGGAAGAAACCCTAATAACTGCTGAAATGGGAGATAATCCCTGTCATGCACTTCAGTGATTTGCAGAGTTTTGATGCAGATGTACATATCGCATGAAAATATGCAAACTTACTGATTTGTATCTCCCTAAGATTTTCAGTGATTTGAAATGTAAATATGGCTGAACTAAGATGTTTAAGGAACATCAAAGATGATTATCATCGTCATATTTTAAATTCTCGTCAATGTGGAGCCCTAAAACACAAGTTATTGTTTCTTCCCCAGGTGTTACACTTACTAGTTGCGCAGAACTGAATATTTTGTGTCCCTTTTTGTTGTTGAAGGTGAGATCATTTGCAAGAAATCACTCAACAATATTCTGAAGAAAATGATTTGCCAAAATTTCTGTTGGTGTTCATGTGTGTGGATGTCTACAACAGTAGTGTCATCTGCAAAATGAATTAATTCTGTTCATTTTATTTTAGGTGGAAGAATGATAACAAGCACGAGAAGCAATAGTGGGCATAAGATAAAATCTTGTGGGAACCTGCGATTTTCCCCATTCATAAAAATCTCCCCTGCTTGCACTGTGTGTGTAGACTCTACCCCACTCCAATCTACCTGGCTGGATTGCTTGGTCCCGTTCTGCCAAAATGGCCAGTCTGCCTCTCATGTCGTCATGCATGCACAACTCTCTAAAGGGCAGGGCAGGGGCGTACTAGCCAGCAGTTCTGACACCACCTCTCTCCTCGGGATTGTTGTGGTGGGGCCGCCATGTACCCATTTGGTGGTAGCCCCATGACAACATAGGGATTGCATTGCTGATGCCCGAGCTGTAAACTCCCTGTGTATGCCGAGGCGTAGATGCCCGTCTTCTTGGGGCATCAGGACTCCCAGCAATGACCGTCGTGCCAAGTGGTCTCTGCTGTGGCTGGGTGGTGCCTTTGGGGAAAGCACCTGATCAGAGTGGGTGGCATCAGGGCAGATGACCCGCAATGAAGCAGAGCAAGTCATCACTTGCTGGTGACCGAACGGCGCCAGCAGTCTCTGAGAAGGGAAATATCAAATACAATGCTGTCAGGTATGATCGTAAATCGCTTCCCTTCCTCGCCACGCCGTGGGAAGAATGTAGGGCTGCAGAAAGAAGAGTGCCATATTCGCCTCGCTATTTAGTCTGTAGCAGAATGAGTGGGGACTCCTTTTTACGTACGAAGCCTCAATTTTTTGTTGAACATCTTGAGGATAAGTTTGGGGAAGTGACAGCACTGTCCAAGATGAGAAACGGTGCAGTCTTGATTCAGACAGCATCCCCAGGCCGGTCCTGGGCCTTACTCGCTCGCGACCAGCTGGGTGATATTACTGTTTCTGTCACTCCCCATAAAAGACTCGACACGGTGCAGGGGATTTTTTTCCATCGCGACCTCCTCATGCAGTCTGACGATGAGCTCCACGCCGATGGCAGGATGTTCATTTCATCCGATGCGTTTACAGGGGACCCAAAGACACCGACCGGTGCCTTCATCTTGGCCTTTGAGGGTGATACTTTGCCTAAAAATTTCAAGGTGGTGGTTTACCGCTGTGATGTTAAAACCATATGTCCCTCCCCCTATGCGGTGCTTTAAGTGTTGGAAATTTGGGCACATGTCTTCTTGCTCCATTTCCAATGCCACACATCTAGACTGCGGACGTCCACTGCATCCACATACTCCGTGTGCACTTCCTCCCACTTGTATCAACAGTGGAGACCACCACTGCCCCTGCTCACCGGACTGCACAGTACTCCAAAAAGAGTGGAAAATCGTGGAGT